>NC_064626.1:1211911495-1212211495 GCF_023864275.1 Schistocerca cancellata
GCACGACCACTTCGGCCGGCCTAAGTCCCATAGTGCTCAGAGCCATTTGTTCCTACGGATATGGTCACCTTACAGTTAATTGTTTAATAATTGTGTGACGAACCCTCCACCACGAAGTGCATCGGAGTTTAATTACAGATTTAGATGTAGCCCACAACAGGGAAGAAAGGATGGCTGCATGCGATTGATTCTTAATAGAGATGATGATGATGAAGTCCCATACTCCGTAACAGGCCGTATGGGACGATGCGTGGGACTCGCACCGCCGTTCTAGGGCAAGGTCCTATTGGAGGTGGTTTGTCATTGCCTTCCTCCGACCGGAATGGCTCAAATGGCTCTGACCACGATGCGACTTAACTTCCGAGGTCATCAGTCGCCTAGAACTTAGAACTAATTAAACCTAACTAACCTAAGGACATCACACACATCCATGCCCGAGGCAGGATTCGAACCTGTGACCGTAGCGGTCGCTCGGCTCCAGACTGTAGCGCCTAGAACCGCACAGCCACTCCCGCCGGCCCAACCGGAATGGGGATGAATGATGATAATGAAGACGACGCAACAACACCCAGTCATCCAGAGACAGGTGAAAATCGCTGACCCCGCTGGGAATCGAACCGGGGACCCCGTGCTCGGAAAGCGAGAACGCGACCGCGAGACCACGAGCTGCGGACCTTGAGAGGGAACTGAAGGAAAATAATCCCTACAACAGGACATCAGATATAAACAAGAATAAGGATAGCAAAAGTTATCCTTTCAAAACTTAAAAGTTTCTTACGCCAACGTGCGTTAATACCACTTCGGAATGTTCTCAGTGAGCTTCTTCAGCAGATTAAAATCAATATTTTTAACTACGACCAGGGCTGTTCAATTAGAACAGTTCTTCTTATCCCAAACTGGAACTGCCATTTTACTGCATCATAAACAAACTGATTTCGGCACGAATGAGCAACAGGAACAGATCATGGCTATTGGAAGCCACAGGGGCAACAAAATATCGTATTTCGCCTCGTGGCCCCTAAATGTGTCCCACCAGGCAGCAGAACATCCGTTACAGCGCAACCCAGTATGTCGAGCGAGGGAACCGTACGTTTGACAAAGCCGATGCGAGCGGCGCCGCTTTGATTGATGGCATTACGGCGGGGGGCGTTCCTGGACACGGTGGGGCTTACCTGCTGCCACTGCTGAGAGGCGAAGCCAAGCAGTCACCGGCACGGAATGCTGTGGCCCTATGTGGAAGTCGCTGCGCTGTGACAATGCCACCTATTTCCAGCATTAACATAGGTCGCTAGTGAATAGGCAACTGATGTCGAAGTATAGTCGCTTCGGACCATCTTCTCCCGAGATTACCATTACCCGTCACATTTCAGGCTTCCAGTAGCTGTTGAAACCTTCCCGTCTCCTCTATATCTCTTTTGTTACGCAACTTTTCCTTCTACAATATCCTATGAAACATTCCCTTTTACAATAACCTATGGAACCTTCCCTTAGGATTTCTATCTCTTGCTTAATAATAACAAATGAAATCTTCCCTTCGAAATTAATTCTCTTTCTCAATCTTCGCATACAAATTTAAGTGCTGCTTGTTAAAAGTGATTTTCTGATTATTTCGACGAAACATAGAATGTGTCGTCGTCGCGGCCCTCAGTCGTTACCTGCAATAACCCAAAACTGTTCGTTACCTTTTTTTACTGTTAGTGGATCGCCATCTGACTGCTACATCGAACTGCGGCATGAATATACTTTCTCTGTTTAACTATACTCTATTAGCTGCTCGTGGGCTGTCATAATAAGTGGCTGTATTTATTACCAAAGCTGACGTTATTCTTTAATAGCAAAGCTGACGTTATTCTTTGATTAATTTGACTGAAGTTACGTAATTCACAGTTAAACTTTTTCTTGACAACAATAAAATTTTGCGGAGTTTTACGTTGATGGTTTTTGAGATGGATTATAATCAGTAATGCAATATTGCTGGCAAAAATTAATTATATTCTGAATGAAATGATTTTACAAACGTTCAAATGGGACTAACTTTTTACCATAACCTTACAACTAGCAATGCGCAAACATACCTTCAGTAGACTTGAGTTTCTCAAAAAATTAATTCAATAATATTAGTTCCTCTTAAGATAATAGTTAGCTGATGTCTCTGTACATCCGTTTATAATCTCTTGTAAATTATAGCTAGTGGCTGGCAGCCACACCGCTCCTCTCAACCTCTCGCTTCAGACCTGCTACCGACTCGCTTCACATCTCGCTTACTACTGACTTCCTACGAACGCTAAAGTGCGGTCTCTCCTGCCAACAATGCTTTCTGGTGCAGACAATCCCTGCTACCATTACAAAATATATCAATGCGCGGTTTTTCCCGCTCTTTTATTAAAATGTATCCATACGCGGTCTCTCCCGCCCTTTTTAAAATTATATCAATGTGCGGTCTCTCTTTCCAACAATACTTTGGTTCAAATGGTTCAAATGGCTCTGAGCACTATGGAACTTAACATCTATGGTCATCAGTCCCATAGAACTACTTAAACCTAACTAACCTAAGGACATCACACAACACCCAGTCATCACAAGGCAGAGAAAATCTCTGACCCCGCCGGGAATCGAACCCGGGAACCCGTGCGTGGGAAGCGAGAACGCTACCGCACGACCACGAGCTGCGGACCAACAATACTTTGGTGCAGACATTCCCTGCTACCACAATTATTTCAAACACGACAAATATTAATTATTCCTACTTAATCCTATTAATAAAATATAAACATCTTTCATAAATTGTGGTTTGACAATAGATAATGGAAATATACAGGTCTTACACTGTCTAAACTCTACTTCGTCCCTACAGGCAATTCCTTACTTCTTGCATTGGCCTGCGTATCTCTCAAAACTCAGACTATGAACTGGGCTTATTTTCAGTGCATTTCATTTGCTTCGAAAGTGGGATTTCGTCGTAGAACAGAGTCGCAATTGCATTCAGCCAGATCCTAGAGAACGTCCAATAGCAATTAAGTCCTTACACGCAGCAAGGGAAGGAAAAAGAAAAAGAAGGAAACAACGCTGCACCACAGAGGAATTATCCGAATGACCGAATGGAACGGAAATTGGTTGATGTACGTGTACAGATAAGCAAATGATAACAATTTCAGAAAAAAATTCGTGTTTCATTCAAGTGAAAGAGCTTCCCATATTGAGCAAGTCAATAATACGTTGGTCCACCTCGGACCTTACGCAAGCAGTTATTCGGCTTGGCATTCATTGAAAGAGTTTTTGGATGTTCTCCTGACGGATGTCGTGTTGACTCACATTTACACCACTGGCCATTACAATTGCTACACCACGAAGATATGCAGATTATAAACGGGTATTCATTGACAAATCTATTATACTAGAACTGACATGTGATTACATTTTCACGCAATTTGGGTGCATAGATCCTGAGAAATCAGTACCCAAAACACACACCTCTGGCCGTAATAACGGCCTTGATACGCCAGGGCATTGATTCAAACAGCTTGGATGGCGTGTACAGGTACAGCTACCTATGCAGCTTCAACACGGTACCACAGTTCATCAGGAGTAGTGACTGACATATTGTGACGAGCCAGTTGCTAGGCCACCATTGACCAAACTTTTTCAATTGGTGAGAGGTCTGGAGAATGCGCTGGCCAGGGCAGCAGTCGAGCATTTTCTGTATCCAGAAAGGCCCGTACAGGACCTACAACTTGCGGTCGTGCATTATGCTGCTGAAATGTAGGCTATCACAGGGATCGAATGAAGGGTAGAGCCACGGGTCGTAACACATCTGAAATGTAACGTCCATTGTTCAAAGTGCCGTCAATGCGAACAAGAGGTGACAGAGACGTGTAACCAATGGCACCCCATACCATCACGCCGGGTGATACGCCAGTATGGCGATGACGAATACACGTTTCCAATGTGCGTTCACCGAAATGTCGCCAAACACGGATACGACCATCATGATGCTGTAAACAGGATCTCGATTCATCCGAAAAAATGACGTTTTGCCATTCGTGCATCCAGATTCGTCGTTGAGTACACCATCGTTGGCGCTCCTGTGTGTGATGCAGCGTCAAGGGTAACCTCAGCCACTGTCTCCGAGCTGATAGTCCATGTTGCTGCAAACGTCGTCGAACTGTTGGTGCAGATGGTTGTTGTCTTGCAAACGTCCCCATCTGTTGAATCAGGGTTCGACGCGTGGCTGTACGATCCGTTACAGCCATGCTGATAAGATGCCTGTCATCTCGACTGCTAGTGATACGAGGCTGTTGGGATCCCGCCCGGCGTTCCGTTTTGCCCTCCTGAACCCACCGATTCCATATTCTGCTAACAGTCATTGGATCTCGACCAACGTGAGCAGCAATGTCGTGATACGATAAACCGCAATCGCGATAGGCTAAAATCCGGTTAAATTTCGCGTCTGTAGCACGTCATCCTCGTGGTGTAGCAATTTTAATGGCCAATAGTGTACATATTACTAATTCTTTCCTCCTTTTAGCAACTGAATGCAGCCTTTGCATTTCACCCTATAATGTTGGATCCCTCCGTGCCCAATTCTCTCGGATGGCCTACAGCTGTACGTCTGACAACGACTTTCTTTATGAACCTTTATGGCAGATTACCGGACCGAGACTCAAACTTCGGACCTTTGCCTTTCGCGGGGAAGTGCTCTACCATATGAGCTACCCAAGCACGACTCGCGCCCCGTCCTCACAGGTTTACTTCCGCCAGTACCTCGTCTCCTACCTTCCAAACTTCACAGAAGCTCTCCTGCGGAACTTGCAGAACTAACATTCCTATAAGAAACGATATTGCGCAAGCAAGGCTTTGTCACAGCCTGGGGGAAGTTTGCAGAATGAAACTGGTAGAGCACTTGTCTGCGAAAGGCAAAGGTGCAGAGTTCGAGTCTCGGTCCGGCACACAGTTTTAACCTGCCAGGAAGCTTCACATCACCGTACACTCCGCTGCAGAGTGAAAATTGCATTCTGGACTTTTTTTTATTCAATTGAGGTTCTGATACTGATATCATAACTTTTTGTACATTCTCTGTCTCAAATCGTAATATGAGTGAGCACACCTAATACCATTTGTCATAAACACGTATTATCTGTATGTCCTTATATCATCAACATTAGACCTGTAGTACCACAAGTCTTCCAACACTATAATTGCAGCAGCTCCAATATTTCTCTCCACCTGGTGCGTTAATCGTCAAAATCCCGAGCTTGGTGGAGGGTCCTACCCACAATGCTCAAAACATTGTCAATTGGGGAAAGATCCTGCGAGCTTGCTGGCCGGGTTAGGGTTTGGCGAGCACGAAGACAAGCCGTAGAAAGTCCATCCGTGTGCGGACGGGCGTTATCTTGCTGAAATGAACCTACCATGAAGGCAACAAACCGGAGCGTAGAATGTTGACGTACCGCTGTACCATAAGGGCTCCGCGTATGACAACGAAAGGAGTCCTGCTACGGAAAATAAATGTCATCTCAGACCATCACTCCTGGTTGTCGGAAATTATGGCAGGCAACAACCAGCTGGAATACCACAGCTGTCCGGCGGGTGGGGTCTCCAGACACGCCTTCGCTGGTCTTCATTGGGTCTCAGTTCGAAGCGAGATTCATCAGTGAATCTACTCCAGTGAATGTGATTCCAGGCCGAATGTACCAGACGCCACTGCAAAAGGGCTTGTTGGTGTACAGTGCTCAATGACAGTCTGCCCAAACGCGCTGTGAGCTCAGGCCCCTTTCACTTAGCCGGCTATTAATGGTACTTGTTGTCACTGAAGCACCAGTTGTACATCAGACGATGATAATGGTGCATCCGTGGCATTGATCGCCTCTCTGACTATTGATCGGTACTCACTTTCCTGACGCTGTATGCGGCCATGGTACACCCGTTCCTGTCATAGTTATGTCGAGCGGTTCGCCGATAACTCCGACTGGCTTCTTTGAGACCAGCTACACGTCCTTTCTCCGATGCTGACATCTACGTATATTGTTCAAGCGCCTGTCTGCGAGACATATTCACTGTCCAGCTGACTACACGCAAGGAAATCCGCAAAGACTTTACGTCCTGGTATCGGCATAACTCCTGTTTACCATCCTTGCCAGCTGTGTGGTGAAATTGCGCTGCAGCGTCACACATTCATCCATCACCCGCCAGATTTTACAATATTGTATTCTCCGTTGATACCCGTTTGAATCCCCCCCCCATGAACCATGGACCTTGCCGTTGGTGGGGAGGCTTGCGTGCCTCAGCGATACAGATAGTCGTACCGTAGGTACAACAACAACGGAGGGGTATGTGTTGAGAGGCCAGACAAACGTGTAGTTCCTGAAGAGGGGCAGCAGCCTTTTCAGTAGTTGGAGGGGCAACAGTCTGGATGATTGACTGATCTGGCCTTGTAACATCAACCAAAACGGCCTTGCTGCGCTGGTACTGCGAACGGCTGAAAGCAAGGGGAAACTACAGCAGTAATTTTTCCCGAGGGCATGCAGCTTTACTGTATGGATAAATGATGATGGCGTCCTCTTGGGTAAAATATTCCGGAGATAAAATAGTCCCCCATTCGGATCTCCGGGCGGGGACTACTCAAGAGGACGTCGTTATCAGGAGAAAGAAAACTGGCGTTCTACGTATCGGAGCGTGGAATGTCACATCCCTTAATCGGGCAGGTAGATTAGAAAATTTGAAAAGGGAAATGGATAGGTTAAAGTTAGATATAGTGGGAATTAGCGAAGATCGGTGCAGGAGGAACAAGACTTCTGGTCAGGTGACTACTGGGTTATAATTGTTGTTGTTGTTGTGGTCTTCAGTCCTGAGACTGGTTTGATGCAGCTCTCCATGCTACTCTATCCTGTGCAAGCTTCTTCATCTCCCAGTACCTACTGCAACCTACATCCTTCTGAAACTGCTTAGTGTATTCATCTCTTGGTCTCCCTCTACGATTTTTACCTTCCACACTGCCCTCCAATGCTAAATTTGTGATCCCTTGATGCCTCAAAACATGTCCTACCAACCGATCCCTTCTTCTAGTCAAGTTGTGCCACAAACTTCTCTTCTCCCCAATCCTATTCAATACCTCCTCATTAGTTACGTGATCTACCCACCTTATCTTCAGCATTCTTCTGTAGCACCACATTTCGAAAGCTTCTATTCTCTTCTTGTCCAAACTAGTTATCGTCCATGTTTCACTTCCATACATGGCTACACTCCATACAAATACTTTCAGAAACGACTTCCTGACACCTAAATCTATATTCGATGTCAACAAATTTCTCTTCTTGAGAAACGCATTCCTTGCCATTGCCAGTCTACATTTTATATCCTCTCTACTTCGACCATCATCGGTTATTTTACTCCCTAAATAGCAAAACTCCTTTACTACTTTAAGTGTCTCATTTCCTAATCTAATTCCCTCAGCATCACCCGACTTAATTTGACTACATTCCATTATCCTCGTTTTGCTTTTGTTGATGTTCATCTTATATCCTCCTTTCAAGACCCTGTCCATTCCGTTCAACTGCTCTTCCAAGTCCTTTGCTGTCTCTGACAGAATTAGAATGTCATCGGCGAACCTCAAAGTTTTTACTTCTTCTCCATGAATTTTAATACCTACTCCGAATTTTTCTTTTGTTTCCTTTACTGCTTGCTCAATATACAGATTGAATAACATCGGGGAGAGGCTACAACCCTGTCTTACTCCTTTCCCAACCACTGCTTCCCTTTCATGCCCGTCGACTCTTATAACTGCCATCTGGTTTCTGTACAAACTGTAAATAGCCTTTCGCTCCCTGTATTTTACCCCTGCCACCTTCAGAATTTGAAAGAAAGTATTCCAGTTAACATTGTCAAAAGCTTTCTCTAAGTCTACAAATGCTAGAAACATAGGTTTGCCTTTTCTTAATCTTTCTTCTAAGATAAGTCGTAACGTCAGTATTGCCTCACGTGTTCCAACATTTCTACGGAATCCAAACTGATCTTCCCCGAGGTCGGCTTCTACCAGTTTTTCCATTCGTCTGTAAAGAATTTGCGTTAGTATTTTGCAGCTGTGACTTATTAAACTGATAGTTCGGTAATTTTCACATCTGTCAACACCTGCTTTCTTTGGGATTGGAATTATTATATTCTTCTTGAAGTCTGAGGGTATTTCGCCTGTCTCATACATCGTGCTCACCAGATGGTAGAGTTTTTTCATGACTGGCTCTCCCGAGGCCATCAGTAGTTCAAATGGAATGTTGTCTACTCCCGGGGCCTTGTTTCGACTCAGGTCTTTCAGTGCTCTGTCAAACTCTTCACGCAGTATCTTATCTCCCATTTCATCTTCATCTACATCCACTTCCATTTCCATAACATTGTCCTCAAGTACATCGCCCTTGTATAAACCCTCTATATACTCCTTCCACCTTTCTGCCTTCCCTTCTTTGCTTAGAACTGGGTTTCCATCTGAGCTCTTGATATTCATACAAGTGGTTCTCTTCTCTCCAAAGGTCTCTTTAATTTTCCTATAGGCAGTATCTATCTTACCCCTAGTGAGACAAGCCTCTACATCCTTACATTTGTCCTCTAGCCATCCCTGCTTAGCCATTTTGCACTTCCTGTCGATATCATTTTTGAGACGTTTGTAATCCTTTTTGCCTGCTTCATTTACTGCATTTTTATATTTTCTCCTTTCATCAATTAAATTCAATATTTCTTCTGTTACCCAAGGATTTCTATTAGCCCTCGTCTTTTTACCTACTTGATCCTCTGCTGCCTTCACTACTTCATCCCTCAGAGCTACCCATTCTTCTTCTACTGTATTTCTTTCCCCCATTCCTGTCAATTGTTCCATTATGCTCTCCCTGAAACTCTCTACAACCTCTGGTTCTTTCAGTTTATCCAGGTCCCATCTCCTTAAATTCCCACCTTTTTGCAGTTTCTTCAGTTTTAATCTGCAGTTCATAACCAATAGATTGTGGTCAGAATCCACATCTGCCCCAGGAAATGTCTTACAATTTAAAACCTGGTTCCTAAATCTCTGTCTTACCATTATATAATCTATCTGATACCTTTTAGTATCTCCAGGATTCTTCCAGGTATACAACCTTCTTTTATGATTCTTGAACCAAGTGTTGGGTTATAATTACAAAATCAAATAGGGGTAATGCAGGAGTAGGTTTAATAATGAATAGGAAAATAGGAATGCGGGTAAGCTACTACAAACAGCATAGTGAACGCATTATTGTGGCCAAGATAGATACGAAGCCCACGCCTACTACAGTAGTACAAGTTTATATGTCAACTAACTCTGCAGATGACGAAGAAATTGAAGAAATGTATGATGAAATAAAAGAAATTATTCAGATAGTGAAGGGTGACGAAAATTTAATAGTCATGGGTGACTGGAATGCGAGTGTAGGAAAAGGGAGAGAAGGAAACGTAGTAGGTGAATATGGATTGGAGCTAAGAAATGAAAGAGGAAGCCGCCTGGTAGAATTTTGCACAGAACATAACTTAACCATAGCTAACACTTGGTTCAAGAATCATAAAAGAAGGCTGTATACATGGAAGAACCCTGGGGATACTAAATGTATCAGATAGATTATATAATGGTAAGACAGAGATTTAGGAACCAGGTTTTAAATTGTAAGACATTTGCAGGGGCAGATTTGGACTCTGACCACAATCTATTGGTTATGACCTGTAGATTAAAACTGAAGAAACTGCAAAAAGGTGGGAATTTAAGGAGATGGGACCTGGACAAACTGAAAGAACCAGAGGTTGTACAGTGTTTCAGGGAGAGCATAAGGGAACAATTGACAGGAATGGGGGAAAGAGATACAGTAGAAGAAGAATGGGTAGCTTTGAGGGATGAAGTAGTGAAGGCAGTAGAGGATCAAGTACGTAAAAAGACGAGGGCTAATAGAAATCCTTGGGTAACAGAAGATATATTAAATTTAATTGATGAAAGGAGAAAATATAAAAATGCAGTAAATGAAGCGGGCAAAAAGGAATACAAACGTCTCAAAAATGAGATCGACAGGAAGTGCAAAATGGCTAAGCAGGGATGACTAGAGGACAAATGTAAGGATGTAGAGGTTTATCTCACTAGGGGTAACATAGATACTGCCTACAGGAAGATTAAAGAGACCGTTGGAGATAACAGAACCACTTGCATGAACATCAAGAGCTCAGATGGAAACCCAGTTCTAAGCAAAGAAGGGAAAGCAGAAAGGTGGAAGGAGTATATAGAAGTTCTATACAAGGGCGATGTACTTGAGGACAATGTTATGGAAATTGAAGAGGATGTAGATGAATATGAAATGGGAGATACGATACTGCATGAAGAGTTTGACAGAGCACTGAAAGACCTGAGTCGAAACAAGGCCCCCAGAGTAGACAACATTCCATTGGAACTGCTGACGGCCTTGGAAGAGCCAGTCCTGACAAAACTCTACCATCTGGTGAGAACGATGTATGAAACAGGCGAAATACCCTCAGACTTCAAGAACAATATAATAATTCCAATCCCAAAGAAAGCAGGTGTTGACAGATGTGAAAATTACCGAACTATCAGTTTAATAAGTCACAGCTGCAAAATACTAACGCGAACTCTTTACAGACGAATGGAAAAACTGGTAGAAGCCGACCTCGGGGAAGATCAGTTTGGATTCCGTAGAAATGTTGGAACACGTGAGGCAATACTGACCCTACGACTCATCTTAGAAGCTAGATTAAGGAATGGCAAACCTACGTTTCTAGCATTTGCAGACTTAGAGAAAGCTTTTGACAATGTTGACTGGAATACTCTCTTTCAAATTCTGAAGGTGGCAGGGGTAAAATACAGGAAGCGAAAGGCTATTTACAATTTGTACAGAAACCAGATGGCAATTATAAGAATCGAGGGCATGAAATGGAAGCAGTGGTTGGGAAGGGAGTGAGACAGGGCTGTAGCCTGTCCCCGATGTTATTCAATCTGTATATTGAGCAAGCAGAGAAGGAAACAAAAGAAAAATCCGGAGTAGGTATTAAAATACATGGAGAAGATATAAAAACTTTGAGGTTCGCCGATGACATTGTAATTCTGTCAGAGACGGCAAAGGACTTGGAAGAGCAGTTGAACGGAATGGATAGTGTCTTGAAAGGAAGATATAAAATGAACTTCAACAAATGCAAAACGAGGATAATGGAATGTAGTCGAATTAAGTCGGGTGATGGTGAGGGAATTAGATTAGGAAATGAGACACTTAAAGTAGTAAAGGAGTTTTGCTATTTAGGGAGTAAAATAACCGATGATGGTCGAAGTAGAGAGGATATAAAATGTAGACTGGCAATGGCAAGGAAAGCGTTTCTCAAGAAGAGGAATTTGTTAACATCGAGTATAGATTTAAGTGTCAGGAAGTCATTTCTGAAAGTATTTGTATGGAGTGTAGCCATGTATGGAAGTGAAACATGGACGATAAATAGTTTGGCCAAAAAAAGAATAGAAGCTTTTGAAATGTAGTGCTACAGGAGAATGCTGCAGATTAGATGGGTAGATCACATAACTAATGAGAAGGTATTGCATAGAATTGCGGAGAAGAGAAGTTTGTGGCACAACTTGACTAAAAGAAGGGATCGGTTGGTACGACATGTTCTGAGGCATCAAGGTATCACCAATTTAGTATTGGAGGGCAGCGTGTAGGGTAAAAATCGTAGAGGGAAGCCAAGAGATGAATACACTAAGCAGATTCAGAAGGATGTAGGTTGCGGTAGGTACTGGGGGATGAAGAGGCTTGCACAGGATAGAGTAGCATGGAGAGCTGCATCAAACCAGTCTCAGGACTGAAGACCACAACAACAACAACCCGTTATATATCAAATTGTGACAAGTTTGCGTTATTGCTTTTCTTTTTTTTTTTTTTTTGTTTTGTTTTAGAGTGAATTATGAGACAGGTGCAAGTTACTCAGAAACAAGATCAGGATCGAAAGGGAAAATTTTGGAAGGGATTTGGAGATGTAGTAATTCGTTTACATTTACTGACAAATCACTATCAGCCAGAAGTGGGACTACAGAAGTTCATGGTGTCCAAGCAGATATAATTATTGGACTGAAGGCGCCAACCGAAACTAGTTCACGATCTCTCCACATTGACGTTGACACTGGCATTGGATCTACAACTTTATACAGGGCCTAAGTGTTTGTGATCGAGATCCGCTCGATTAGAGTAAAAGTTCCTGTATAATGCATTCAACGTAGCCGGCCGCTGTGGCCGAACGGCTGTAGGCGCTTCAGTCCGGAGCCGCACTGCTGCTACGGTCGCAGGTTCGAATCCTGCCTCGGGCATGGATGTGTGTGATGTCCTCAGGTTATTTAGGTTTAAGTAGTTCTACGTCTAGCGGACTGATGGCCTCAGATGTAAAATTCCATAGTGCTTAGTGCCATTTGAACCATTTTTGAACAGGTTCTGCATAGTTTTGAAGGAAATCTTTTACCATTATTCTTGCAAAATATTGGCAAGATTAGGCAACGATGTTGGACGTCGATAGTTATCACAAGAACTTCTCTGAAAAGAGCATCTCAGAAGTTCAGTAATATTGAAATCTCTGGTGGCCAATGGAGATGTGATTTTATCTTCGTGCTCACAAAATCAGTCGTGGATGATGTGACCTGCATAAACAGGGGCCCTGTCGTCTTAGAACACAGTATCACCATTGGGGAACGAACGTTGTGCCATGGGATGGACGTGATCAACAAACTGTTGAGATAGTCCTTGACTGTAATGCCACTTCGTAGAGTGCCCATGGCATCATTGGAATACCACAATGCGGCTGCCCAAATCATCGCCATGTTTCACTCATGGGTAGTAAATTCGGCCAGAAGTTAGAAACAGTGCCAAACAAGGCTCATCTGAACAACTGACTCTCTTCCGTTGTTATATAGTCCAGACTTTATGGGTTTGGCACCACGTTTGCTGTTATGGGAATTTTCAACTCTGATGGACGGTTCTGGCGTTCCAACTCGTCCTGCAATTCCTTACTTACGGAGCTCCTTTCGTCTTGTTTTGGTATTGACAGGGTTCGCAAGTGCAATATTCAGTTCTGCAGCGAATTTGGGAGCTGTCGTCCACTTATTTTTCGTTTCAGTCCTCTTCAATGACCGTCTGTTACCATCACTCAACACACATTTTCGTCCGAGTTGTGACGTAGCGTATGATGTTTGCGACCGAAGCGCTGAATCTTTCCATTAGTAAATGGGGTATGTTCTCCACTGACTCGGTTGTTTTAACCCCCTCCACTGACGGAATGACCCACTTCCCAATTCCGTATGTATAAAACCAATACGGACTTGTAGCTGTCACGCCTTTGCGCTTACTGCTACGTATTTTAACTGTAAATAGCTCAGTCCCAATGGTAAGAGGCAGTAGTGAATTCACGTAGTTAATATTTGAATCCAGCACAGCTGCCACAAGCTCAGCTCACTTTTACTCCACTCCTACCCTCGCCATTGCACCACATTAACTAGGTGCTACGTGGACCTTGCTAAATTCACTTGCGTATACATTTTTGACCGTTACTCGCCAGTATTTACCTAATGAATAGTACACTCCTAACCGGACTATTTCCCTAAGAGCTGTGATGATTGAACGGGTTCGTTCCACGGCCTACAGTGCCCTACAGTTCACACGGTAACACTGCCTACCTGACCCACATAACTTGGTAGTGAGCTTATGTATCCAATCACCACTGCTAGCAGCAGTGGATAATCCTATCAGCACGACGAGAGCAGCAGACTTACCGTCGAATCCTCCTGAAAATACTTATAACTACGGTCGCCAGCTCTGAAGGAGCAAAAGAATAAATCAATTTTTGGGCTCGTTTCAAAGTGAAATGGCTTGAGTTGAATTTAAACTTAATTCTGAATATTACTATTTCTGATCATTCTAGATGATTCTACAAAGCAAATACTCTCTCAATTTCTGTGAGTTGGCTTGGTAATTACTACCAAGACAGGTTATGCAACTTCGGTTAACAAAATTCTATCCTTCAACTTATTTAATGATTTTGGATATTACTCTTTGGACCATTGATACAGAATTAGTTAAGTGACTTTACTTGAAAGGTTGCTCAGAAAAATTTAAGTATCTGTAAATAGGCGACTCATTCTGGTGTGACCATTGCTCTTTTCAACATTCTTATACGCGAAAGTATTCTACAACCAAAAGAATTGTAAATGAAAGAGGCGATGGTGGCCTCAGTCTGATTTCACTATACTATGTTTGAGGTTACTACACTTTACAATGAACAACATGCGTCGTAATTTTACTCATTACTATATTCTGTCCTCTGCACTTGCATAAAAGAAAACTGGTATTCTCCTTTTACATGTATACAAAGTTCGACTTAACAATTGCAAGCAGTCTTGCCTTGGGTAGACGTGACGGTGCTGGTGGTGAGATGCATGTGGCTAATGCAGCTCTTCACGCCACATGCCCTTAATGGCGGCTGGAACTACGAGCTGTAGCACTCGTATAAGCTACTGCACGTCCGCCATAAATTCTGAGCGCAGGAACTCTTACAATCAGCCCCAGTGGCATAGAGGCGGCTTCGACAACCATTCGCCACATTCTACTCCACAAACGGCGACGATATTCGCCTCTTTGCTGTTGCACAATCACTTTTGCATGAGCACAGTTACGCACGTCTGATCACGTCAACACTCCCCAGGCCATTCCATTGTTCAGTCCCTGTGTCTCCAGCTACCCCTAGCTACGCTCGTATCACCAAGAGTGGGGGCGTTCCCCTACCACCTTTTTACCGAAATCATTTAGTATTTAAGAATATTTATACCCTGGAGTTCATACCAGTCATAATAATTTACTACTAGCGCTTTACAACATTAAATTATACAGTAATAACTTATAATTACCAAGAAAAAGAATACATTTGACTCCGAGAGCTTAGTGCGTTGTCTGACAGGCCGCGCTAATTCCCAGTTTCGCCAATAGATGGCATCAGGGTGCACTCCCTGGCAGTCTCACACAAGCGCGCCCGTTTCAGACGCGCGGGCTCCAAATTACTGTCAGCCCACCATCATTTCAGTTCCGTTACATGTTCTTCGTCTCACCTTGTATGTTGTACATACCTTTGATAAGGTGCGTCTTGAAATACTAAACAGTTACGGCTCACTGGGTTATGGAAGCACCTACCATAGGAGCACATATAGTTCGCCCATGGTCCAGTATAATTAACTCCTCGTACTTCACTCACAACTACACAGAATACTGACCTGACCACGGGTGATTCTTGAAACATATTGAGAGCATTGCACAGGTACAGTTCGTAGTGAAATACTGCAGCGTAGCATGTAGGTGCGGTGAAACGTCCCCTTAGAACAATTTATACACGACTCTACTTAACCTGACACACAATATTATTTAGCGCAACGCAATCTGACTTTCAAAAATCCCTACAAAAGAATGGCCCTGACTAACATTAACCTATACCTTTCACAAATCACTTACCTCACAAAAATCTTCGTTACTGGAACTACTGCAATACAGCGAGCGCCACTACTGCCAGCTAAATAAAAGATTCAAACTACAGAAGGCACTAACTACTGATAGGGATAGTTAGCAAATGAAAGATATTAATAAAGAACAAACAATGTTTTTACCTTAATAGTCATAATATATATATAGCAGTTCATGACAAATTACAAAACTCCGCTATCTCTCTCCCCACATCCACCACTGCTGGCGGCTCACCTCCAACTGCGCAACGCTACGCGCTGTTCACATCCAGCTGCCGCTGCCCAACACTACAATGGCAGACAACAATGCAAACTAGCCACAGGCTGCACGCAGCACAGCCAGTGATTTTCATACAGAGCGCTACGTAACGTTGCCAATAAGAAAATATAAACAGCCTACTTACATAGCCCCCATGCTCACCACAAAAAATTTTACAAATTTTTTTGGGCAGTGGCCAATACAGATTTGAAAAATTTTTTCATAATTACAGTAACAAAGATATCAAATGCACACACTTATTAATACAATGTTGGTAAAAAGCTAAAATTTTCTCACAGTCCATAAAAATAGTCCTGATCATTCATCATAATAGTAATTACAGTTTTTGTTTTTCACAAAGTCTCATTAGTAAAAGAAATTGCACACAGAAGTAGTGGATTTCCATGCAGTTTTGAAGAAGTGGTGTTGTCCTTCCAACGGAAAGACAGTGCTGACTCTTGACATGCAGACAGGTAATGGGCCACAACAGAGCAAATCACAGCAGAGTCAGTCGAAGTTTTGAAGAATATTGGTAGGTAGGTCATCACAGAGCAGACCCACTGTAGTCCTGGTAGAGAGTATGGTATTGGTGGGCCACCAGAGGCGCAGACCCACTGCAGTCCTAGTAGAAATAATGGTATTGGTGGGCCATCAAAGATGCAGACCCACTGTAGTCCTTGTAGAGATGGCCAGCAGCCATCTGTTGTGACTGTGCAGGTGCACAATCACCATCGAAAAGTCTTGCAGAGAATATAGCAAGTCCATAATCACCACTTGTGCACTCACCAAGTTTTTTGGAATTGTCCTTAGAACCAGCAATGCTGTTATCCAGTCCCGTGCTGAATTAGTAACACACGTGCAAACACTAACAGTCCCAACTTCTCACATATTGTGCATTACTATGACCAACAGAAATGTGTGCAGTGAAATGAATGCTTACAAGTTACTTAATTTGATGAACTGGTGTCAATTACAATGTTATAATATGAGAATACAATTACAAAGGTACAAAATACATCATTAAAGAACATAACAATACAGATAACATTTGTAGTACAGGCTTTACAAAAGAATGGAAATAACATATACATCAGTGTTACAGGAATTATTACATGAGTACATACATAAAAGATCAGAATAATTATTGAAACATCAACTTTACACATGAGCATTAAAACAAAACAGAATAAATAATGTCTAAGCATATTTGCAAGGTAAATAACATATTATTAATGCAAATTATATTTGAGGATAACAGTATTCCTCATCATAGTTCATGTAGCGGAGTATTAGAAAAATTCTATAACATAGCTCTCATCAGCTAAATACATAAAGACAGGAAAAACACAAATACACAATGGTACACAAACACATAGAGGGATAAGACAAAAGGAAAGGACAGGGTTTGTTTTACTGCAGTATTTTGAATGGAGATCTCCCTTCGTTCATCATTATTCACAAAAAGTCCTATCTAAGCCTGCTTTCTGTATTCTGTTCACATCCTCTTTCAAAAATAGTTTTTCTCCACTGTACACCACTTTTTTTGCCAAAACATTTTCTTATAGCTCCTCACTGCATTTCTTCCAATCCATCATAGTTAGTTTCTTATATAGTCTACCCCTCTTAAGCTAACTTAAATCTACTGAGCTCAGATGCTAAACTAAGGGACGAGGCAATGCAGCAGCATAAAACAATTAATACAAACAGCAATAAAAAAAATTCAAATTGGCAAAGCAATTGCAATATTACAACTCATATAAGGCACTGTGCAGCAAACAAGAAAACTAAATCCGTAGTAAAACTGGCTTAACAGCGTAATACAAAGTCAAATTCTGTAACATTATGCCTGGCAAACAGCAGCACCAAATAACAAAACTTATATCTAAACATGACATAGCTCAAGCAGAAAAAATATTACACTAAAATGGCCATGTCTAATACCTATGTCACATCTTAACACTAGAGTGATGCATCACGAGAACTTACACTAGCAGATAAGTTACCAAATCGTAAAGAAATTATTTATGCAATTCCTGTGAAGGGAAATGTCTATTTATGTGCCCTCGTTTTCTTGGAAGTAAATCATAAATTTCTTATTGACTGGATCTGTAGGCATAAAATAACTATATTAGTACATATATTAAATTTTATTTTAACCAATGCTGCAGTGCAGCTAGAAACTAAATATTAAAGAAAATGAGCAAATATGTACAAAGTAAAGCATAAGAACATCATTCAGTAGTCATGAGGCAGTAGAAAAATCTCTCAACTAGAGAGACAGTAGTATTAATCAGGTGTATAGACAGCGGCACAATAGCCGACAGCGACACAAGAGCCGACAGCGGCACGAGAGCCGACAGCCTTGCCAGTATTGTTGCGCCCGCCTGTGCGGCACGCTTGATCTCACTCGCCTGTGTAACGGCATTTCCAGAACGTCCGTTTCACTGAATTCTTTAGGAAAACTCACTCCCGAGTAATCTCAAGGAGTCCCTTAATACTACCACAGTGGATTACTCAACACTGTCCATCATCACACGCATGTACTAGCCTGAAACTTAAAACAGCGTCTAAGTACATCGGCAATGACTAGTAAAACACACATTCATGAAATCTGACAGCTAGTTACAAAAGCATATTTACATTCCTTAATCTACTGTGACTCAGCTGAAAACTTAAACTAGCAGCTTGGATTTTTCAGATGATTACTAATCAGTTACTCTTAAATCATTTAGTCAAAATTAATTTCTTATTAATTAGAACTTCTTTTATGTCCTCTTGGTCAGGCAAAAGCATGAAAATCTAGCAAATCGTGAAATATTACACTCTATATTTACATACTGTACAAATTACCCATTCTGTGGTATTAATCAGTCCTAGGTTGGTACAATTTCAGGTCTACAATGTTCCGTATATTAATAGTTTTCTAGAGCTTGGATACTCTAAGCAATAAGCATTTGTGTGAGGTATACCAATGACTTTATATGGTCCATTATAAACAAACTTAAGTTTAGAGATTTCATGGTCTATCTCGCTCGATTTCTCGTGAGTTTTTTACAAGTACTAAGTCTCCGATTGCAAACTTAGCAAAACGTGCTTTAGCGTCATGACGACGTATGCGAGCATCGGGTTTTAGCTTCATTACTTCTCGCAAACGATCTATTTTTCACACCAATACTAATGTCAATCCGTGGAGGGAATTTGATTATCTCTTCCAATTCACTTTCTACACTTTTGTCAATGCCGAAATTTCTCACGTTACGGCAGTTTAAACTCATTCCTACGTCAATGTCATCCGGCCAGTTAACAATGTGTATAGGCTGGTATTGCCTATGCACACCATCTCCTTCCTCGTCAAAACCAACTACCACTGTTTTATCTAGTGACATACATGTCAAAGTTTTGCTTTCGCAGTTAATCACTGCACGGTACTTTAATAGCCAATGTAACCCGATTATTACTTCCGTAGTTAAGTCTGGCACGACGACAAACTCTTGTTCAAATCGTGCCCCACATATCTCGAAGTGGAGAAAAATCTGTTTTTTGACCGGTTTACTGGCCTTCCCAGTAGCAAAGATAATTTTCACTCCTGTTACTGGCATAACTACGATGCCAGGTCTATCTTTCAGTAACTCAAATATTTTCCCAGATACAGCACTCAATTCTGCACCGGTGTCAATCAACACGTTTAGTTGTAGGTCATGCATATTAACAGACACTACTATCTGTCTACACTTGTCCTCGACTGTTTCTTTATTTTCGCACAGTAAATCCTCGTCTATATCCAGGTCATTCCAGAAAAAACCATCCGGCTTTGATCCTAAATTCGGCTTATCTGGCGGCTTTTTCAGCCTCTGTTCACATACAGTTTTAATTTCAACACGTTTGTCCTGAGGCTTAGTCTGTAGCTTCGCCTCCAATAACGAAACCTTTTCCTGTAACTCGTCAACTAGTGAGTGTTGCTTTGCTATGAATTCACCAATTGTCACCTTCGTTGATTCCTCTTTGGTGAGATTGATCTCATCTGCCAATCTACCTGGAGGAATGTGCCCAGTAGTATCTGCAATTACTTCCTCTAGATCTGCGCAACCCACATTGCTATCGTCTGACCGTATAATGTCAGCTCTAACCTCATACACGCTGTAATCTACGTGCTTTTCTACCAATCGTGTCCGGCTATCACTAAAATTTTCGTAATCTTTCTCCTTAATACTCTCGCAATGTTTAAACTGGAGGTTTGCGTCGGATGGGTCGGCTACTTCTACCGCTACGACTTTCGGTAAGGTCTGCCGGTTAGGGCCAGAACTTTCCGTTACTACTTCAACATCTAACTCCTGCGGGACGAAACACGACGAATCTTGCTCGTGCTCCCCATTAACATTAACTGTTCCTGGTAAAGTCTGCCGGTTAGGACCAGAACTTTCTATCATTTCACAAACACTATCTTCCTGCGGGACGAGACGCGGAAAATCCTGCACGCGCTCCCCATAAACACTTCTCTCATACAGGCCCCTATAATCTCTTAGTTCGTCGTATAAGCGACCGAACTGCCTTAACCAGACCTCATCCCTCTCTGCATCCCCTCGCTCGATGACGGACGTTTTATCCGACATCTGATCTGATCAACTCTCCCGCCGTTGATTATTCCATACGGAATTTTCATAACGACGACACCTGGGTTTTCTCTTGTTATTGGGCCTCCAAAATTTCTCCACGCCCGGTCGGCCAGTCGTGTGAAGTTAGCACCCCTTTTTCGAGAAATATACATTTTTTTCACAGTTCTTGATAGATGTAGCATAGTTCTAGAGTTCTTTGTACAAAATTTCAATAGTTCTGCAGAATTTAGCGACGAAAACAACAATACTGGAAAAAATTTTCGTATCGAAAAGAGTCTTTGGCAATTTCCGCAAAATGTGAATAAGTACAAGAGTTCTGAGCACAGTTGTGAACAGAGCTCCAAGAGTTCTTTCGAAAATCTAAGTATCATTTTTTTGTGCAGCTAATAGTTTACGAGATAATTGCATTTTAATGAGAAAATCTTTTCACTTACTGTGAAGTTGGCACCCTTTTTTTCAGAAATATATATTTTTTTCAGAGTTCTTGATAGATATGGCATAGTTCTAAAGTTCTTTGTACAAAATTTGAATAGTTCTGCAGAATTTAGCGAAGAAAACAACATTATTCGAAAAATTTTCGTATCGAAAACATTTTTTGTCAATTTTCGCAAAAATTAAACTTGTACAACAGTTCTGAGGACAGTTCTGAACAGAACCCCAAGAGCTCTATCGAAAATCCCAACAACATTTTTCTATGGCGATAATGGTTTCAGATAAATTGATTTAAAATATGGGACACACTTTCTCTACGGAAAATATAAATATATTCGTACAACAGTTCTGATGACAGTTCTAGACACCACGTGAAGAGTTCTATCGAAAATGCTACTAGAATTTTTTTGTGCAGGTAATAGTTTAAGAGGTAATTGCAACTAAATAAGAATTCCATAAGAACTCCTACTGTGAAGTTGGCACCCTTTTTTTCAGAAATATATATTTTTTTCAGAGTTCTTGATAGATAAGTCATAGTTCTAGAGTTCTCTGTACAAAATTTCAATAGTTCTGCAGAATTTAGCGAAGAAAACAACAATACTCGAAAAATTTTCGTATCGAAAACATTCTATGGAAATTTCCGGAAAATGTAAATAAGTACAAGAGTTCTGAGCATAGTTCTGAACAGAGTCCCAAGAGTTCTTTCGAAAATCCAAGTAACATTTTTTACTGCAGCTACTATTTTACGAGATAATTGCATTTTAATGAGAAAATCTTTCCACTTACTGAGAAGTTGGTACTATTTTCTTCAGAAATATATATTTTTTTCAGAGTTCTTGATAGATATGGCATAGTTATAGAGTTCTTTGTACAAAATTTCAATAGTTCTGCAGAATTTGGCGAGTAAAACAATATTCGAAAAAAATTTCGTATCGAAAACATTCTTCGTCAATTTTCGCAATTTGTAAATAAGTACAAGAGTTCTGAGCACAGTTCTGAACAGAACTCCAAGAGTTCTATCGAAAACCCAAGTAACACTTTTTTGTGCTGCTAATAGTTTACGAGATAATAGCAATTTAAGGAGAAAATCTTTTCACTTACTGTGAAGTTGGCACCCTTTTTTTCAGAAATGTATATTTTTTCACAGTTTTTGACAGGTATGCCATAGTTCTAGAGTTATTTGTACAAAATTTGAATAGTTCTGCAGAATTTAGCGAAGAAAACAACAATATTCGAAAAAATTTTCGTATCGAAAACTTTTTTGTCAATTTTCGCAAAAATTAAACTTGTACAACAGTTCTGAGGACAGTTCTGGACACCACGTGAACAGTTTTATCGAAAATCTTAGTAGAATTTTTTTTTTTTTGCAGGTAATAGTTTAAGAGGTAATTGCAACATAATTAAGAACTCCATAAGAGCTCCTACTGTGAAGCTGGCACCCTTTTTTCAGAAATATATATTTTTTCAGAGTACCTGATAGATAAGTCTTGGTTCTAGAGTTCTCTGTACAAAATTTCAATAGTTCTGCAGAATTTAGCGAAGAAAACAACAATACTCGAAAAATTTTCGTATCGAAAACATTGTTTGTCAATTTTCGCAAAAAGTAAATTCGTACAACAGTTCTGAACAGAACACCAATAGCTCTATCGAAAATCCTAATAATATCTTTTTGTGGCGATGATAGTTTATATGGTAACTGCTTTGATGTTAGACCCACTTTCTCCACAGAAAAAGTAAATTCGTTCAACAGTTTTGATGAACAGTTCTGGTTAACACCTCAAGACTTGTATCGATAGTCATAATATCATTTTTTGTGGTTATAATAGTTTGTATGGTAATTGATTAATTGTGGGGCACACTTACTCAAAAAAAAAAATTATGTCGGTTCGTATGTTCTGATGCCAGCTCTGGATAGCATTGTAAGAGTTCTATCGAAAATACTAGTAACATATTCTGTGGAGGTAATTGTTTACGTAGTAACTGCCTTTATAAAGGAATGCTTATGAGCATTTCCCGTGAAGTTTGAACCCCTTTTACGATAAATATACATTTTTTCATAGTTCTTGATATATATGTAATAGTTCTAGATTTCCCTGCTCAAAACAAGAATAGTTCTGCAGAATTTCGGGAAGAAAACAATAACTCGGCAAAATTTTGGTATGGTAAAAAATTATTTGTCAGTTTGGAAATAATAAATTTGTGTAACAGTTCTGTTGGAAGTTCTGGATAGCACCGGAAGAGTTGCATTGAAAATGATAAGAACATTTTTGTGGCGATAATAGTTTATACAGTAATTGTTTTAATCTGATACTCACTTTCTCTACTATAGCAAAATTCGTGGAATAGTTCTGATGACAGTTATGAATATCACCCACAGAGTTCTACCAAAAACTATAATAACATTATTTGTGACGATGACATATGAGATAATTAATGTGGGACTCACTTTTGTCATGTAAAAGTAATAAATTCGTACAAAAGGTCTGATGGCATTTCTTAATACGACCCTAAGAGTTCTACCGAAAACTGTAATAATATTTTTTGTGGGGATAACAGTTAATGAGATAATAGCATTTTCGAGAGACCCACTTGGTCTACATTATAATAAATTGGCACAACCCTTTTGCTGACAGCTCTGAATAGCACCGAAAGAGTTATTTTAAAAACCCTCATAACATTTTTATGGTGCCAGTAGATTATGAAATGCAGTGGGTGTGCGCCGATGTGAAACTTACTGGCAGATAAAAACTGTGTGCCGGACCGGGTCTCTAACCCCAGGCTATGACGAAGGAATATCGTCACATTATCCTTTCGTCCAGGAGTGCTTCTTCTGCAATTTTCGTAGGACAACTTCTATGAAATTGGGAACGGAGGAGATGAAGTACTGCTGGAAGTACAGCTATGAGGACGATCGTAAATTCTCACTTTTATTTTGGAAAACCGAAAATCGAAAACCCGGATGTATATTCTACTAAATACAAAAAATCTAAATGTTCAGCACTATACAAATGCCAGTACACCTTCTTAAGACTGACTGTAGTAACTGTAGGTGGAAGAGTGGGATGTGCACGCTTAGATGATTCAAGGAGAGAAGGCTGGTCAGTGCAAAACAAACAGATGGTTGAGAGAGCGGATACATTCACACGCACCACTAACCAGATGGTGTCACACCTGTCGAGAAGCGCACCAGAGGTACAATGAGCTGTGGTGGAGTGCTGCTGGCGTGGTTACTATGCAACTTACTTGATGGGCATCAATACACCGTTATATTAATGTAAAATACTTGAGAAACAATGTCATTCACACACTCCGAGTTCCTTATCACTCCGTACTAGACTAAATTGCCGGCCTAGTGATAAGCAGCCTATGTATCTCACCGACTACACATCTTCGTGTTATGAGAAAAAAAGAGAAAAATACCTAGGGACACAAAATATGAATCCGGATAAACCGGGAATCCGGATTACTGAGGACCAAATAAACGAGGTTCTTATTTACAAATTTCTAACTTCTTATTAACTTTAATACTGTATCCCCTCAACATAACACATCTATCAGTCATGTATTGAATTAGGATTTAAACATACTAATTAGTTCGCTTGTACAATATATTCAGTAAATATACTTACATTTCTATACATTGTAAAGACTTTTAACTCTCGCTGTAGTGTAACTCATCGAACTTCCACACTTCCTTTCTAACTAGAACAAATGATTGCAATAATATTAACGACAGCAATTTCAAATTTATTCGTTACACACAGCACATGTTTTTATGTATCCTAGCGTCTGGTGATGTTGCCACATAACTTTCATCCATGAGGGTCCTGGGCATATTTTTAGCTGTTAGTGGGTCCTGGATGTCATGAGAGCTCAAAACAATTACTGTTTTACGTAGTAAAATTCATCTGGCTCTTCCTGATTCTAAAAATATACACTTCCTGTACAGTACCTCGTAATTTTCGTCTTTAAATGTCATTTTTTTTAATTTGGCGTGCCGCGCCATATTAGCCGAGCGGTCTAAGGCGCTGCAGTCATGTACTGAGCGGCTGGTCCTGACGGAGGTTCGAGTCCTCCCTCGGGCATGGGTGTGTGTGTTTGTCCTTAGGATAATTTAGGTTAAGTAGTGTGTAAGCTTAGGGACTGATGACCATAGCAGTTAAGTCCCATAAGATTTCACACACATTTGAACATTTAATTTGGGCAGTTTCTGTAGAACCTCGTTTATGTAATTCCTTTGAAGAACCTGTCGACTGTCGTATGTGCAGGAAAAATGTTTACATGGCATAAAACAAAATCAGAATGCGTTTCAACAGTTGCAATACGTTTTAATGGTGGAGTAAAAATGGTTCAAATGGCTCTGAGCACTATGGCACTTAACTTCTGAGGTCATCAGTCCACTATAACTTAGAACTACTTAAACCTAACTAACCTAAGGACATCACACTCATCCATGCCCGAGGCAGGAGTCGAACCTGCGACCGGAGCGGTCGCGCGGTTCCAGACTGTAGCGCCTAGAACCGCTCGGCCACTCCGGCCAGCCTGATGGAGTAAAGATTAAAAACAATGAGCAGAACAGGCATCAAAACTAGGAACAACACGAAAATTGTGCTGGTATGGGCGGACAGGCAACATGTTACGTAAACTGAAAAAGCTGCTAAAAGCATGAAAAAGGAGGCCAGAATAACAAAGAAAAGAAGCAAAACTAAAGAAAATGAAAAGGACATGAAAGGTATCAACAAGATTATGGAGCAGGAATGGTTTTCAATGACGTCATTGAGAAGAAAATGACATACAAATCTTTAGTTTAAATTTTCTGCAATCAACGTGTTTGCATACAGAGATACTGTTACCGGTATCTCATCCACTATTAAAGCTACATAAACGAAGCTATGGATGAGTAATAATATAGTGCTTGCCTACACACTGAATCACATTATTCAAGAATGGATTAAATGTTTTAAGCTGCAGTATGTCATATTATGTTCTTAAATTATTAGGAGAAAAATTTTTCTCTAAAAATACATTGTTTTTAAAATAATCAAAACATGAAACTGAAAAATATTACTGGTTTGCTGTTTCAACAAGGTAATAATTCAAAGAATAAAATTTGTTTTTTATCTTTTATTTGGAATAGCGTGTAAGTACATTGAACCTAAAATAACAATTACGTGTAATTCTGTAGGTAAGAAAAACATCAATATTCACTCCACAATGTATTCCACAGATTTACAATGCATTTCACCTAGAGCTCACAATATACCAATTCTTTTATTAAAGTTTCATTCCTGAATCTATTGACAGTCTTGCATTATTAAATTTCAAAGTACCAGGAAAAACTACAGGCTGTGATATACAGGTCCCCTTAACAGCTCTTCTTCAGGATACACTAAAACCCAGAAGGAAATACATATGTAGGGAATTTAGTAATAAATAAGCATAGAATTTATTAGGTGTGAAACAACTATGAAAAATAAGTACAAAAAATATATAAGTGACATTTAGGGCATAAAATTCTCTTATTCTAGTAACTAAAACAGGAGGGCTCTGGTTCCAGAAACAAAGATACGAAGAACTAACATAAGAGCTGTATTTGTAATATTTAAATATCAACTTTTAGCAATTGCTTACCTTATAAAGCAAAGTTCCTATGTAGGAACTACTTGTTTCGTCTCGTCGGTCTTGTAGCTGCCATTTGAAAATTTTCCTGTCTTGACATACATGAACAGGTGTGGAGAAATTATCGTTTCTTTTGAAACTCTCTGTACTTCTTTATACAGGTCATCGTACTGCTTCCAGTAGGTTCCATCGAAGACATATGCCGTGTAGTGTTTGATGGAGCTATTATAATGAATGGCACCAACGAGAGTGTACTCTTGATTGTCGACTACGATTTCTTTCGTGATCGTTTGCAACACACATTTCTTCCTTTGATTCGGTGGAAACTGATCTTCAGTTAGTGGACAAGTTGTTATACTAGTATCCATCATCAAGTAGCATCCGAATTTCTTTTCTTCGACTGCTTCTCCTTTACATTTCTTGCATTTTATAATAGTCTTTAGACCTCCGTTTGTTGCATCTACAGCCTCTTGCATGAAATTATAACCAAGTCTGAAAAGCACATACGTATCAACGGAAATATAATGTAGTTTCACATAGCGTGAATTTAGGCACGTCACACACGATATCTTTTTGTTGCAAATCGGGTTATCTTTTAATATTGTCTCGTATAATTCCCCAACATTCGACTCTGCATTCAGAGACAATATTTTTCGAGAGATTACTCCTTTTTTTAGGAACGGTATCACATATAAAATATCAAATCTCTCCTTAAAATGCTGGGAGTTTATAATTTTTTTGTCCAACACATCCAAAGCCAGATCCAAAAATGGATGGCTCACCATTTGAATGGTACTTTTGAAATCATCACTGAGTGATATTGCTTGCATGAATAAGGTTATCAAAGAATCGAAACCGCACGTTCCCTTCAAGTTGTAGGTAGCAGATTTGAATTTGCTTGAGGACCCATTTGGGAAAAGTGGCAAATTAATGTCTATGAATTTCTTAGTCGAATTCCAGTTTGGGCAATCATCTAAGTACATTTTCTTGCTCTTAGTTTGCATGCTCGATGTGACAATGATTTCGTTTTGAAGCTTTTTCAGCATTGCACTCCCCTCCATTTTATTGTTACAGGTCTCGCGATTTTCTTCCGTTTTCGAACCACAGGATGAAATTTCATTGACATCCCTGGTGAAGCATGATTCTCGATAGTCTTTTGTGGAATGACATATCTCTTTAGAGTCCAAATTCGGCAGTAAATTATTATCTGAAGAGCGCTGAAAACACACACTCTCACTATTGATTGAGAGACAGTTGTTCTCCGCATTCATAACAAGTGCGCTCGAAGTAGGAGAAAATCTGTGTTCAAAACTATTAAAAATTTTGTTTAACTCTGTCTTATTGGCATCATCGAGTTGGGTCTCACTTCTTAAGGTATTGTTCAGTGTGCTCTCAGAATTATCAAGGATATGATTTCTTTTGGGGTTTGTTATCTTCAGGTTCTTATTTTTTCCTCTCCAGTTTTCTTCTTCATGGTAAGGCAACGATGCTTCAGTTGGTTTGTGCTTCACAGCTTGCTTTGAATCTTGTTTTTCCATCATAAGTGGCGCTAACAGTTTTGTTTCCTCACGCAGCCACTTCAAATGTTGAAAAATGAATTTGTCTACTCGTAAAGGCAGCTTGTCAAAGCCCATTGTCTTTAATTTTGAAAATTGTCCTTCAGTCGCTGCTGACGAACGAATAGATAAAGGAATATGGAAAGAAGGATACATCACAGCTGTCCACAGTGGTATATAGTACATCAACTCTTTCAGCATCTCTGCAGCATTAGGAATGTTGTACGGATTCACATCAAATAGATTGTCATCCTTAGTCTGATTCGCGATGACTTCAGCTTCATTGTAGATACGTTTTGCCCTATCAACCCACGCATTTGCAGTAGATTCCTTAGAGTTCAAAACTGATTCCAAAAGACAGTCATCATTGTCTTCAACATCATCAGTTTTCTTGTGATCATCTTTATTTTCGTCAATATATGAATGACGTGGACCACCTCTGATAATGTTATCAAGGTGGCGTTGATGTTCCATTGATGCATATTCTTGACCACACTCATCAATACCAAGATGTTCACTTAACGCAACAACCAAAAGTGAGCGCAAAGCACTTTCAATATCACGAAAATCTGTCATCATGTAAATATGGGCCAAAACTCGAAGATAAAGTTGTTTGACTTGTGATTTAACTCTCGAGAAGCATTTCCACCTCGAAATCATGACCATAAAATGGTTTAAATCTATTCTCAAACAACAAGAGGGTAAAATTACTCTTTCATGCAAAACAATATGACTATAACACCTATTCAAATAATCTGTTAAGTCCGAGCAATTGGCTATTGCTCTAGAAATGGCAACCAACAAAGCCTTACCAAAATCAGTTACCATGATTTTTGGTCTGGGAGCTCCAGATCTGACGATTTCCATAAAGAAAAATGACAAGAATGATGCGTCATGCCTAGAGGATATCATCTGATAAGTTGGGAAACTGATTGATGATCGATTGACGATATTTGGATCTTTACTAGTGATGTTTACTTCGCGGATGCACATGTACTGATACAGGTATATGTACTTTGATTTAATTTCCACACAGTCAGCCCTGTTTGACAGATCCCCAAATCGTGAAATAACTCGAAATGCAACGCCACCTGTAGCATCTACTGAATCGTATACACTGCTATTGATTTGATGACAATATTTGTGCAACTGACTTTGATCTTTCAGCCAATATATACAGAAGAATGGGTCCAATCCGATTGCGTGAATTTCGTCCTGATGGGTTGTATGTTTTGCAATTTGCAGGTTTTCAACAGGCTTACTGGTTGTTATACCAAAACGTTTGTCCCTTTCCTCTTCTTTAGCCTTTCTCAAGACATCAGCATTTGGTAAATTTGGAGGACTCATGTCTCCAAAAGACATATTTTTCGCTTCATAATTTCGCCAAAGAGCTGCAGGCATCCTGTTATCAACCAATTTAGCAGCTACCTGTTGTCTTCTCGTGCCACGAAGTTGTCTTCTTTTAAGGTGAATACTATCGTCTGAAAAGTTTGAAAGTCTGCAGTTTATAATAATATCGTTGTCCTTTTTTGGCTTCTTCAGAGCAATCCCTTCGAAAGTGGCTCCGCATTCTGGGCATCTTCCTTTGATCTTCAAGAAATACTTTGAACTTGAACTTTCACATACTTTCGCGTATTTGAAAGAAAAGGCACATGGAATTTTGTGATGTTCATAAATTTTATGAGCCATCAAATCGGTCCATTTCCCTATTTCCAGTCTTGAAGGCTTTCCAAGTCTCCTCTTTGTTGGTTTTGTGGTAGACCATTTTTCTGCTGACAGTAGTAAGTCGAATTGCTTTGTCATGTCCTTGTTGCACGAAGAACCAAAATCATTCCACGACTCATCTTTGCTGTCGTCGTCTTTTTCTTCAACGAAACATTCCAGCCTGAAAGTGTTTCTAACAAAAGCAAGCAGATCGTGACGATCTTCTTTAATTGTTGTGTAAATATGTTTTGAAGACATTTTCGAGCCGATGTCGGCCATGGCATCGGACAGTTTTTGGAAGACCGGATGAGACGGAGTGAATTGAATGCCTCTATCATCGATTAAATTCCTCCATGCTGAGAAGACGTTTCAATTCTGGTAGATTGTACATTTTTATGAGTGTTCTGGTTCATAAATATCACTTACACAACAGCACCGACTGCACAACGGGCAACGACTGCACAAGAGCTCTGACTGAACGAGCATAACGATTCTTCCATGAGAGTGAGCAGTATTGTTACGCTTAGTCATTAGGGGCAGATCAAGGAGCGAAATGCAGCACTGGCGGGCGGCTTCACACGACGCGGCGCGCGCCACCCAAAAAGTGCAGCTGTTGTTGTCATTAGCCTTGATGCTACCGTGAGAAGCTTTGATGCTACCTCTATTGTAACTACTACACTGACGTCATTTGCCGATTGTTTAAAAGACGCAGTTCACGTGTTCATTGTTTCCAGATGTAGTGCCACGACTTTTGCATTGTTGCTGTGCTTTGTTTATTATTTTTTGGTCTTGAGAGGTCTCAGGGACGTATCATAGTTTTCATTATCCTTCCATCGGGCGCAGCTGTTCAAGATTGACACGTGTCGAAATTTTCTGTAAATTACTTTTCAACAATTTGCAGTATTGGCGCTGCTTAGTTAACAGCTTCCCTTCTCCGTATGCTTTTCATTGTTGTGTGTTGTGAAATACGAAAGGGCGCAGTGGATAAAAACGAGCAATTACTTGTCAACAATTGGCAGCACTGGCGCCTTCTCGTTATAGCTTCCTTTCTCGGTATACCTTTCATTGTTGTATGATTCAGTATCGACGCTAATGCTCTCTTGATGAGATATGAGCCGATTGCTCGTTTTTATCCACTGTGCCCTTTCGTATTTCATTTCAGCGATTAATTTATTTGTTTATCAACGTAGTAAGTTGTACAAAGCTAATCCAGAATGTAAACTGCACTTAAATTCTGTTTGAACTGTTTAACCGTCAGTGTCCGCTGTCTGAACGTCAAATATCAGATTAATACACTGTGCCTGGTTGCGTTATGTTTTAGGAATTTTATTATTTTAAGTGGGAAGTACTAGATAATGTTGAAGAAACCCAAAGCATATTGTTCGAAGAGCATAATATTATTCGAAATTTATCTGTACCAATAGGTGAAGCCAAAACATCCTTTGTGATGCTGTAACTACCTCATAGATAACGATATTTGTCTATTGTAGTTTTATATTCCAATCAGAATTTTCAGATCATCAAAGCCTCATTTCAGCATGAGAGAGGGGTAAAATCAATAGGTGATATTGAATTGAAAGCCTTCATCAGTCTCTTGTTTTTAATTGTTGTTAACAAAAGTAACAGATAAAGCCTGGAAGATCTATGTGGAACTGATGGTGATGGCACTGAAAAATTTTACCTCACAAATGAACATAACACGTTTCAAATTTATTCTGGAGAGCCATAGGTTTTACAGTCACGCTATTTGTGATGAAAAGAGACAATTAGACAAGCTAACAGCTATTCGGGAAATATTTACTGTGTTTATACGCAACTACCACAAATCTTACACCCTTGGAGAAAATGTTACAGTAGACAAGAAGCTGGAAGGATTCTGTGGAAGGTACAGTTTTCGCCAATATGTATCAATCAAAACAAACGAGTATGGATTCTTAAGTGTGGATTCTTAAGTATTTTACCTGTACAATTTTGAAATATACTCTGTGTTGCAACCAGAAGGATTTACCAACTGAGCAATAAACATTTTGATGTTGTTCTGTGACTGTGTAAACCTATATATCAGTCAGGTCGAAATGTGAAAACGGACAACTGGTTTACTAGTACTGGAATGATAATAGAGCTATGAAGGGAGAATTTTTCTTTTGTTGGCATGATGAAGAAAAACAAGCTTGGAGATTTCTCCAGAGTTTGCTATCAGTAAAAGAAGAGCTGCCCACATTTCCTTTTTTGGCTTCCACAAGACTGAACTCTAGTTTCCTCCGTACCTAAAAAGGGAAAGTGAGTGATCCAGGCATCACGTTTGTATGAATATAATTCGATAGATGCTGACATTGTAGATAAACGGAAGCCATCCACCGTAAATTTTACAATAGCGTTAAGTGTGGTATTTTCACAGCGGATCAGCTGAATGCTTTGTACAACGCTGCAAGAAATGTGCGCCGCTGGTCAATGGTTATATTTTTGTAATGATCAGTACAGTTGGAATGTATACACAAGTGATTTATTGTGGCAACAGTAAGAATTGTATCAGAAGGAAACGGTTCCTGAATCAGCTATGTTATACAATGTTGTTTTCTTCGCTAAATTCTGCAGAACTATTGAAATTTTGTACAGAGAACTCTAGAACTATGACTTATCTATCAAGAACTCTGAAAAAAATACATATTTCTGAAAAAAAGGGTGCCAGCTTCACAGTAGGAGCTCTCATGGGGTTCTTAATTAAGTTGCAATTACCTCTTAAACTATTACCTGCACAAAAAATTCTACTAAGATTTTCGATAGAACTCTTCACGTGGTGTCCAGAACTGTCCTCAGAACTGTTGTACAGGTTTAATTTTTGCGAAAATTGACAAAAAATGTTTCGATACGAAAATTCTTTCGAGTATTGTTGTTTTCTTCGCTAAATTCTGCAGAACTATTGAAATTTTGTACAAAGAACTCTAGAACTATGGCATATCTATCAAGAACTCTGAAGAAAGTATACATTTCTGAAAAAAAGGGTGCCAACTTCACAGTAAGTGAAAAGATTTTCTCCTTAAATTGCAATTATCTCGTAAGCTATTAACTGCACAAAAAAGTGTTACTTGGGTTTTCGATAGAACTCTTGGAGTTCTGTTCAGAACTGTGCTCAGAACTCTTGTACTTATTTACAATTTGCGAAAATTGACGAAGAATGTTTTCGATACGAAATTTTTTTCGAATATTGTTTTCCTCGCCAAATTCTGCAGAACTATTGAAATTTTGTACAAAGAACTCTAGAACTATAGCATATCTATCAAGAACTCTAAAGAAAGTATACATTTCTGAAAAAAAGGGTGCCAACTTCACAGTAAGTGAAAAGATTTTCTCCTTAAATTGCAATTATCTCGTAAGCTATTAGCTGCACAAAAAAATGTTATTTGGGTTTTCGATAGAACTCTTGGAGTTCTGTTCAGAACTGTGCTCAGAACTGTTGTACTTATTTACAATTTGCGAAAATTGCCAAATAATGTTTTCGATACGAAAATTTTTTCGAGTATTGTTGTATTCCTCGCTAAATTCTGCAGAACTATTCAAATTTTGTACAAAGAACTCTAGAACTATGGCATATCTATCAAGAACTCTGAAAATAATATACATTTCTGAAAAAAAGGGTGCCAACTTCACAGTAAATGAAAAGATTTTCTCCTTAAATTGCAATTATCTCGTAAACTATTAGCTGCACAATAAAATGTTACTTGGATTTTCGAAAGAACTCTTGGAGCTCTGTTCAGAACTGTGCTCAGAACTCTTGTACTTATTTACATTTTGCGGAAATTGTCAGAGAATGTTTTCGATACGAAAATTTTTTCGAGTATTGTTGTTTTCTTCGTTACATTTTGCAGGACTATTGAAATTTTGTGCAAAGAACTCTAGAACTATGGCACATCTAACAAGAACTGTGAAAAAAATGTATATTTCTCGAAAAAGGGGTGCTAACTTCACACGACTCGGTCGGCCCCTCACCGGCGCGGCTAATGGTTTCCCCGTCTCGTCCCAGCAGATACGCTCCCCGGATGCTGCTGAGGCGGCTGATCACACCCTCTGGCGTTATTACTATTGTGTGAAGCCCGTATCACGTTAGTATGATACTGGTTTCCGTCATTCCTGTTATTATTTTCATTGTACCGATTGTCATTACGGCCCGAACCACTATTGTTATTGTTGCCAAGATTGCGGTATGCATTATTCCCATAGTTATCATTGTTGTGGTTGCTGTGGTACCCGTTGTTGTTACCAGGGCCTCTACCACTGTCGCGATTATTGCGCCAATTGTCCTCGTCCTCAACTCTTTCCAGGAAATCATTGATTGTCCTGTGATTGCTTCCTACATAGCGTTTTGTGTCATCTGGAAGCTTCCTGTAGAGTTTCCAGACTATTTCGGATTCGGTGCGGCGATCACACAAATATTCCAACTTGCGGATCCAGCCCTCACAAAACTCCTTCATCGAACCGCGCGAATTCGCATCGAAAGGCCTCGATACGACAAACTCGCGCCAGACACTTTGCTGTTTTTGCTCTGACCAGTATTCAGCCAGAAACAAATTTTTAAATTCGTCAAAAGTCAGGTTCGTAATGTTGAGGTTTAAGCCCCAACGCTTGGCATCACCAGCCAACACATCAATAATCGCATTAATTTTTCTCTCATTAGTCCATGATCTGGGTAAAACTCCTTCACAATTTTTAATGAAATCCGTCGCGTGTATACCACCTTTTTTCAAGGGGTCGAACCGCTCCTTTTTCGTCAACAATTCCGAACTATGTGCACAGATTGGCACATAGCTCTGTTTTTCGTCAAGTTTCTTTTCTAATTCCGACACTCTCGTAATTACTTGGCAAGTGGTTGTCGCAAGCGTTTCCACTTCCCTCTTTTTCTCTTCGCAGGTATTAGCCTGCTCCCTCACTTTAGTATCTACTTCGGACACTAAAGCCTTTAATGTTTCCACTTTCTTTTGATCCTCTTTTTTCACTAATCGAATTTGTTCCGTCACCTTATTCTCGATGATCGGAGCAACTGCTTCTCCTACACTTTTCTCCATTCTGCTAATTTTGGAATAAAAGCGAGTATTTATGCTCGCAATTTCCGCTTGAACGCCTATCATTTCCTGTTTAAGATTACCGATTTCGGTATTAATCACAACAATATCTTCTTTGATTTTATCAACTTTTGTGTTAACAACTCCAACATTGTTGTTAACAACATTAATAGCTTTGTTCTGATTCTCTAGCTTCCGTTCAATTTTTTAAGCCTGAGTTTCTTGCTTGGCAGCCTGAGCTTTAATTTCTGTCGATTGACTCATGATTTCGTTAATCAAAACATTCAATACATCAGTTAAATTCCCGGAAACTACCGGTTTTACTTCCGTAACGGCTTCCTCTTTAATAGTCCCTCCGTATTCGTCATCAAGGGATTCAGATTTGATTTTCACTTCCGATTCCGAAATATTTTCTAAAGTTTGGAATTCCATTTCTGCTCTTTGTTGCATTTCGGCGGTCGCGTCTTTCATGCTAGCCGCCTGCCCCTGAACAATGGGTACCGCGATGCGCGTTTCCCACTATTCGACCGATTGTTCCTTATCCAAGTCTACCAAATTTTGGTAATTGTTGCCCTCACTCATTTTAATAATTTTCAATATAAATGCCAAATCTCAAATCTAATTAGGATTCCTCACACTAATATTCTCGCTGACGTATCGACCATTTCGTAACCAGTACTTTGTTACGGGATTTGCACAATGCAAAATTCGTGTCCAGAACAACCTCAAATCCGAAGATTGTCCTGTCACCAGGTCGCCACGTGTAACCTCCCCCTCACTTATCGACCTTAATGACAGTGAAAAATTTAACCGCATGTACCTAATGGAAATTTGGGAAAAGCAATCGTCACCGAAGTTAATCTGTTGGTAAAGAGGGAGGAAAGGGTTACATCTAAATGAAAGGAAAAATGCTAATGAAAAGGGGTAAAGTTAATAACGAAAGTAAATGTGCGGCCGTTACGTTAACAATCAACTAGCGGTAATTAGATATTTGAGATTTGGGGGAAATTACGGTCGCCAGTCCTATGGACAATTACTATAGTAACTGAAAAAGAAAGGTTATTACACATATAATTAGCACTAGAAGCGTGGCAACTGAAGGTTGACAAGTGTAGTGTGAAAACTGAAAGTTGTAATAAATTTCGCTACACTCTGACTTAATTTAGCAAAAGAATTAATAAAACCGGAAAATCGAAAGTTAATTTAGTGACTGAAGTTAATAGTGAGCTTTCTTTCTGAAGCACATCGAAATTCAGTAAAATACGGTTAGTCTTGGACTACCTCAACAATCATTTCAAAAGCTACTTGAATCTACGCAATTTAGAAATAAGAGATTTAACTTTGAACTTAAATTAAATGATTCTGAACAATTAACAATAGTAAAATTTAGTACGTACCAAGCTGAGCTGCAGTCACAGGTAAGCTAAAATACGGTAACAAAACTCGCACTCTTAATTCGTGCTTGTGTAATCTAAATATTGTAGCCAGCTATGAATACTTTAACTGAACTTTGAAATTAATGCTGGCGTTTGAATTTCAACGACACTCGGGTTCATTCCGGAAAAGGAAGGGACCCTGCTTGGTAATGCAATTGGGACAATGAGCAACAAACGTTCATGCTAAGTTGCTGTAATTTTGTGATGCAACAATTTTAAAAGTTTGAAAAGCTGAGGTCTGCCATACAGTTCTAAGACTTTACGTGCTTCCAGTCTTCCTTGTTGGTTGATTGAAGGTTTGAAGCCGTCGATCGAGGAGGTGGCGACAGTCACTCATTGTCGGCCGTCGCTGTTGCAGAAGCTGGATGTTGGCGCGCCTTCTTCTCGACACGGCCACCAGACGAAACAGGCTCTTGATGTGCGCCAGCTAATGCTTCCCGTCCGTGACACCATGTCAGAAACTATCACCGCAAGTCGAGCGCAATTACATGCTGCCAAACCCCGAAAGCGCGGCAACTCGCGGGAGCTTCACACAACACACCTGCTCCACTCGCTACTCCAGCCAGACCCCCTCCGCTCTGCCCGCGCTCCACGAGGCAGAGTTAACACTACCAAAGATCCTACACACTTTGATTCTTCACACGACCTATCGATGTAATCGTTCGATAGCAGTTTTCCCTAGGCAAGACCCAGCGTAAAAATACAAATAACATTTACGAAACAAACCAATTATACATCGACATAAATGCATAAATATACAAATAGTAAAACAATTACAATATACAAAGACACAGAAATGTTATATCTTCAGGTAACAAAAGAAGGAAAAAAATTTGCAGTGCAATAGATGGAAATAGGAGGATATGCATTTCCGGCGTTACAGGCTGACCACGTCCATTTGTTCTGCAGCGTGTTCGAGTTTCGCGGCGGAAGGTACTAGAGTTTCCACATCACACAGATCCGTAAGTCCACAGTATTGGTGATAAGTTGAGAAAACTGTCCCGTCCTGTTACAGTTCCTCTGTCAAAGACGTGCAGGGGTGTATGTGCACCAATCATAATCCCACCCCTCACCATCAAACCACGACCTCCATACAGGTCCCTTTCAAGGACATTAAGGGGTTGGTATCTGGTTCCTGGTTCACGGAAGATGAAAACCCGGCGAGAATCACTGTTCAGACTATAACTCGACTCGTCCGTGAACTTAACCTGGGACCACTGTTCCAATGACCATGTACTGTGTTCTTGACACCAGGCTTTTCGGGCTGTCCTGTGACCAGGGGTCAGTAGAATGCACCTTGCAGGTCTCCATGCGGATAAATTATTTCTGTTCAGTCGTCTGTAGACTGTGTGTCTGGAGACAACTGTTCCAGTGGCTGCGGTAAGGTCCCGAGCAAGGCTACCTGCAGTACTTCGTGGCCGTCTGCGGGCACTAATGGTGAGATATTGGTCTTCTTAAGGTGTTGTACACTGTGGACGTCCCGTACTGTAGCGCTGGGACACGTTTAGTCCCTTCTGGAATCGTTGCCATAATCTTGAGATCACACTTTGTGGCACACAGAGGGCATGTGTGTTTGACCAGCCTCCAGTCACCCTAGTATTCTACCCCTAATAACGTCATAAATAATTGTTCTTTGAGTCATTTTCAACACACAGTTACTATTAGCACGTCTAAAAACGTCTACACACTTAGTCGCTGCACTGTACTCTGACATGCACCAACATACCTCTGCGTATGTGGACTGCTGTCAGCGCCACCGTGCGACGACCGCAGATCAAATGTACCGCATAGTCATACCCCGAGGTGATTTAAACCCGTAAACCGCCCACCAGTGTGTTGTTTCACCATGTATCAGCATTATTCTTAATTTATGAGCGTGAGAGTATTTATAGGAGACAGAAATTACTTTTAATGTGACAGAAATGTTGTAAGTGCCAGTTTTACCTCTACATCTACGTCCACGTGATTACTCTGCTATTCACAATAAAGTGCTTGGCAGAGGGTTCAATGAACGACCTTCATGCTGTCTCTCTCCCGTTCCACTCTCGAACGGAACGCGGGAAAAACGAGCACTAATGGTCCATGAAGATCTTCACATTAGTAATGTTCAGAGACAGTGTTCAAAGTGACATTTGATTAATATGGTTTTAGAGATATTGCTGACCTACCGGATTTTTGTAGTTGGGGAAGTTGAAGCGTTTTGTGTACCACGCACCGACTGAAACTCCAGAACAGTTGGTTACCCGCTAGACTGAAGCTGCAGTCATTATTCGTGGAAGACATTGTTATTTTTCGAGTGTCAGACAATCATTAGCACGAATATACCAGTTGAGCCTAAATGTGAACGGACTTCCTTTTCAGCGACATCCCTGACAGAATAATCTTCAAAACAATATTCGCCAAACGGTAGTTTTGAACATCGTCTCTCAACATCACACGCGTACCATTCGAACAAGAGACCACCGGAATGCTATACATGGTCGTGGTTGTTGTTTACTACGTCTACGGAGAGAAAGAGTGACAGACGATGCTTGTTGCGTAGCTGGTACAGAAACACACACGCACGCACGCATCCTCGTTATCGTCCTAGAGGCAAAATGAACTGTTATTGACACAAGAATAATTTTCTTGTTCCGTGTTGGACACATAACCGTGAAGGGAGTCATTAGGTGATGTGTTTTACTGCATAGCTACACAACAAGTGCAAGAATGTGTAAAAGTAGGCAGGAATCCCTTTGCAGCGTCATCAGCGTTAATGGTCTGCTCGCAGACACTCCGCTGCCTCGGCGTCGTGAACTGCGAGCGCCACGTTCCACTTGTCAGACGGCCTGCAGCGGCGTGGAATCACCGCCGCCGGTTAGCTCTTCCCCGAATTATTACGGCCATTAGCATAAGAAGTGTGTGGACGCGGACAAATAATACCTCGCCGCTTAAAAGTCGTTTCATTGAATGCGTTCACAATGAATAGATAATGCGATATACGGCGATTACGTTCTTTGAATATATTACCGAACCCCATTACAATGCAAAAGAGAAGAAGACGAGAGGAAGAGAGTGAAACACACACACACACACACGACAGAGAGAGAGAGAGGAGATGTGGAGATGCCGCGGAGAAAATCACCCAGGCTGCAACTTAATACGCCGGTGTGGATGTATAATGGCCCAGCGGACACTGCTGAGGGAACAGAACAGCCAAGGCGGTCCGACGGGTTACGAGTCGCGGCTCAAGAAATACGCTGGATGGTTGGACGCGCCAGCAAGTGTCTGCGGAAACACGCCCACTGCAGTCGCGAGGTCGCAGTTCCCTGCGTCGACTTGTTTCCTTTGTCCACCTCAAGAGGGCGATATTATTGTCTGCGAGGGCGGCAGCAAAGCGGAAACGTGGGGCCGTACGTCGTCGACGACGAGCATACAGCGTGGATGCCCTCACGATATACAGGGTTATTACAAATGATTGAAGCGATTTCACAGCTCTACAATAACTTTATTATTTGAGATATTTTCACAATGCTTTGCACACACATCCAAAAACTCAAATAGTTTTTTTTAGGCATTCACAAATGTTCGATATGTGCCTCTTTAGTGATTCGGCAGACATCAAGCCGATAATCCTGTTCCTCCCACACTCGGCGCAGCATGCCCCCATCAACGAGTTCGAAAGCATCGTTGATGCAAGCTCGCAGTTCTGGCACGTTTCTTGGTAGAGGAGGTTTAAACACTGAATCTTTCACATAATCCCACAGAAAGAAATCGCATGGGGTTAAGTCGGGAGAGCGTGGAGGCCGTGAAATGAATTGCTGATCATGATCTCCACCACGACCGATCCATCGGTTTTCCAATCTCCTGTTCAAGAAATGCCGAACATCATGATGGAAGTGCGGTGGAGCATCATCCTGTTGAAAGATGAAGTCGGCGCTGTCGGTCTCCAGTTGTGGCATGAGCCAATTTTCCAGCATGTCCAGATACACGTGTCCTGTAACGTTTTTTTCGCAGAAGAAAAAGGGGCCGTAAACTTTAAACCGTCAGATTGCACAAAACACGTTAACTTTTAGTGAATTGCGGATTTGCTGCATGAATGAGTGAGGATTCTCTACCGCCCAGATTCGCACATTGTGTCTGTTCACTTCACCATTAAGAAAAAATGTTGCTTCATCACTGAAAACAAGTTTCGCACTGAACGCATCCTCTTCCATGAGCTGTTGCAACCGCACCGAAAATTCAAAGCGTTTGACTTTGTCATCGGGTGTCAGGTCTTGTAGCAATTGTAAACGGTAAGGCTTCTGCTTTAGCCTTTTCCGTAAGATCTTCCAAACCGTCGGCTGTCGTACGTTTAGCTCCCTGCTTGCTTTATTCGTCGACTTCCGAGGACTACGCGTGAAACTTGCCCGCACGCGTTCAACCGTTTCTTCGCTCACTGCAGGCTGACCCGTTGATTTCCCCTTACAGAGGCCTCCAGAAGCTTTAAACTGCGCATACCATCGCCGAATGCAGTTAGCAGTTGGTGGATCTTTGTTGAACTTCGTCCTGAAGTGTCGTTGCACTGTTATGACTGACTGATGTGAGTGCATTTCAAGCACGACATGCGCTTTCTCGGCTCCTGTCGCCATTTTGTCTCACTGCGCTGTCGAGCGCTCTGGCGGCAGAAACCTGAAGTGCAGCTTCAGCCGAACAAAACTTTATGAGTTTTTCTACGTATCTGTAGTGTGTCGTCACAATATATCAATGAATGGAGCTACAGTGAATTTATGAAATCGCTTCAGTCATTTGTAATGGCCCTGTACTATAACAGAAAAACGATCCATTTATCGTAAGTTTGCTACGGAAGTCTGAATATACAGGGTGAAAACCTACAAACTCTGGGACGTTGTAAGGGACATCACAACAAATATTTTTCCCTGATGTCATTTTTTCCTATGAGGATTATTTAAACCGTTGAAGGCTCTATTACGCTCTTCAGTTGTTAGAGGCCGTATTACGATCTTCAGTTGTAGGCAACTGCTGTCCGCCAGCGTAGTAGTGCGTTGTCTCTGTTTACTAATGGAGCGATACACCTGGAGTGAGTACACTGATATAGTTGGTGCGTATTACGTAGCGCACCACAGCGGACGTGCTGCACAGCGGGTTTATCAACAACAATATCCTAATCGCCGTGTCCCGCATCATACGACCTTTGCTGCTGTGTACCAACGTCTGCGTGAGACCGGGTCATTTAGCAGATTACCTGGCCAGGGACGCTGTCGCACGGTAAGAACGCGGCAATTTGAGGAAGCTGTCTTGCAGTATGTGGAGCGGGAGCCTTCAATCAGCACTCGTGTAATTGCACGTAACATGGGGACGAATAAAACGAATGTAAGAAAGTCCTTCGAGATCAACTGTTACGTCCATTTCACTCACAGCGTGTCCACGACGCGGAACTAGTTGATTATCCACCCAGAGCACAGTTTTCGCAGTGTTACCTGGAACAGTGTGAAATACATCCTACATTTCCATCCTCTGTGTTGTTTACCGATGAAGCAACGTTCGGGCGTGATGGAGTCTTCAACATGCACAATTCGCATGTTTGGAGTGAGGATAACTCACACCAGGTGCTGTTCTTCGTTAATGTGTGGGTCGGTGTTGTTGGAGACTGTTTAATTGGGCCGTATCTGCTACCTAGGCCATTAAATGGCAGGCACTATTACAATTTTAACGCCAGAGCATTGCCAGAATTGCTGGAAGACGTCCCGCTCCCTACAAGACAACGCAAGTGTTTCTAACATCACGGAGCTCCGGCACATTTCAGTCGTCGTGTGCGTCGATTCGTGGACCGACGGTTCCGAGAAACGTGAATTGGCAGAGGTGGTCCTGTACCATGGCCTGCTCGATCCCCAGATATGTCCTCTCTGTACTTTTTTGTGTGGGGAGAGATGAGCAACCTTGTTTACGCAACTCCAGTTGCATCAGAAGAGGATCTAGTTACCCGGATAGTAGCAGCAGCAGGAACAAGGATACTCCTGGGGTTTTTGCCCGTGTCAGACAGAACATGATCCGACGGTGTATCCTTTGTTTACGTGTCAATGGAGGCATTTTTGAAAACCTACTGTAACTGAAATTGGGTTGTGATAATGTGTTGTCTCTTGGTGATAAAAAAATGGGAAAGTGTTTGTTGGTTTAATTAATTTGCCGCCAGAGAAATCTTCCTCTACCGGTTTAAATACTACCCATAGAAAAAATGACACTAGGGAAAAATATTTGTATTGATGTCCCCTACAACCTCCTAGAGTTTGTCGGTTTAAATACTTTTCACCCTGTATAAGGAAGAGACTGTGAAGCATCACGAGACAACATGCTAAAATAACTTACATGCGAAGCATTAGAAATTTACTCTGTCATACTGGACAACGTTTTTGAACGAAGTGAGAGCTGTTGCTCATGAGGTGGTGTGATGTTTCCCGTTTTCCTACACATAAAGGGAACCTTGGAAGAAAAATTAAGCACGACGGACGAAGCAACGAATATATAAGAAGCAGAACAGCACATGCACAAAGAGGATTCCCAGCAAAAAAAGCCTGTTAGTATCAGACTTAAGGAAGAAACTTCTGAGAAGCAGTATAGTATTTTAGGTAAGTGAATCATAGGCTGTGGGGAAACTGGGAAAGAAGAGGATCAAAGCGCTTGAGATGTGGCGGTGTAGAGCGACGATGAAAATTAGGTGAGCTGATAAGATAACAGGTGAGGAGGTTCTACGCCCATTCTGCGATTAGAGAACAACTCTCATGGTACTAGAGGAAGCTGTAGAGGGTAAAAGCTGTAAGGGAAGGCAGAGTTCAAAATATATAATAAAATAGGACGGTAGATGCAAGTGCAAATCTAAAGCAAAAGCCAGGTGGCACTGGATAATGTCTTCTTTGAAGACGACACTACAAACAGTATTTTCATATTTGCAATGTTATTGGCGAAGAGTATCAACGACAATGTTCATTCTCAACAGCCCACGTTATTTCTTAGCCGATAACTGCCTCTTTACGTAAGTGGAGTGTACATCTGCAGTTTCCTACTAGAGGACTCAAGTGTCAGATCTCGTTTAGGGATCAAACAATTGTGTGAGCATTGACTGGCATAGGTAAAGAAGTCACATTGTAATTAATTAAAAGAAAGAAAGACATCAGGACAGGAAAACAGTGTGGCTCTAAGTTGTTGAACTCTGGAGTTACCGAAGTACCTTAATTTAATCTCTAATATCGCAATAAGAAACCAAATAATGATAAAAATAAAGTTTGGAGCGGATGGGATACAAAGCCTCCTGATGAGCTCTTAATACTTTATTTCTTGGGCGACCGTTCTACGGTGTCGGGACACAGGACTAATCACTAGGGTGGCTAATGCAACAAGAGAATGACGTTTTTCAGATTGAGAATTGGAGCTCAAGGTATAAACTCTTAATACATTTTTGGCAGTCCAAGCTAATGGGTTTGCGTTTTGATCTGTGGCTTCATTGATTAAGTTACCATATTAGCATCATCATCATCATCATTTAAGACTGATTATGCCTTTCAGCGTTCAGTCTGGAGCATAGCCCCCTTATAAAATTCCTCCATGATCCCCTATTCAGTGCTAACATTGGTGCCTCTTCTGATGTTAAGCCTATTACTTCAAAATCATTCTTAACCGAATCCAGGTACCTTCTCCTCGGTCGGCCCCGACACCTCCTACCCTCTACTGCTGAACCCATGAGTCTCTTGGGTAACCTTGCTTGTCCCATGCGTGTAACATGACCCCACCATCTAAGCCTGTTCGCCCTGACTGCTACATCTATAGAGTTCATTCCCAGTTTTTCTTTGATTTCCTCATTGTGGACACCCTCCTGCCATTGTTCCCATCTTCTAGTACCTGCAATCATCCTAGCTACTTTCGTATCCGTAACCTCTACCTTGTTGATTAAGTAACCTGAATCCACCCAGCTTTCGCTCCCATACAACAGAGTTGGTCGAAAGATTGAACGGTGCACAGATAACTTAGTCTTGGTACTGACTTCCTTCTTGCAGAAGAGAGTAGATCGTAGCTGAGCGCTCACTGCATTAGCTTTGCTACACCTCGCTTCCAGTTCTTTCACTATGTTGCCATCCTGTGAGAATATGCATCCTAAGTACTTGAAACCGTCCACCTGTTCTAACTTTGTTCCTCCTATTTGGCAATCAATCCGTTTATATTTCTTTCCCACTGACATTACTTTCGTTTTTGAGATGCTAATCTTCATACCATAGTCCTTACATTTCTGATATAGCTCTGAAATATTACTTTGCAAACTTTCAATCTAATCTGCCATCTCAACTAAGTCATCCGCATATGCAAGACTGCTTATTTTGTGTTCACATATCTTAATCTCACCCAGCCAGTCTATTGTTTTCAATATATGATCCATAAATAATATGAACAACAGTGGAGACAGGTTGCAGCCTTGTCTTACCCCTGAAACTACTCTGAACCATGAACTCAATGTGCCGTCAACTGTAAATGCTGCCTGACTATCCATGTAAAGACCTTTAATTGCTTGCAAAAGTTTGCCTCCTATTCCATAATCTCGTAGAACAGACAATAACTTCCTCCTTGGAACCCGGTCATATGTCTTTTCTAGATCTATAAAGCATAGATACAATTCCCTGTTCCACTCATAACACTTCTCCATTATTTGCCGTAAGCTTAAGATCTGGTCCTGACAACCTCTAAGAGGCCTAAACCCACACTGATTTTCATCCAATTGGTCCTCAACTAATACTCGCACTTTCCTTTCAACAATACATGAGAAGATTTTACCCACAACGCTGATTAAAGAGATACCTCTGTAGTTGTTACAATCTTTTCTGTTTCCATGTTTAAAGATTGGTGTGATTGCTGCTTTTGTCCAGTCTGATGGAACCTGTACCGACTCCCAGGCCATTTCAATTATCCTGTGTAGCCATTTAAGACCTGACATTCCACTGTATTTGATGAGTTCCGACTTAATTTCATCCACCCCAGCTGCTTTATTGCACTGCAATCTATTGACCATTTTCTCGACTTCCTCAAATGTGATCCTATTTCCATCATCATTCCTATCCCATTCTACCTCGAAATCTGAAACATTACTGATCGTATTTTCACCTACATTGAGCAACTCTTCAAAATATTCCCTCCATCTGCCCAAGGCATTCACAGGATTCACCAGAAGTTTTCCTGACCTGTCCAAAATACTTGTCATTTCCTTCTTACCTCCCTTTCGAAGACTGGTAATTACACTCCAGAATGGTTTTCCAGCAGCTTGACCCATAGTCTCCAATCTGTTTTCAAAGTCTTCCCAAGATTTCTTCTTGGATGCTGCAATTATCTGTTTGGCTTTGTTTCTTTCTTCAACATAACTTTCTCTGTCTACCTGAATTCTAGTATGTAGCCATTTTTGATACGCCTTCTTTTTCCTTTTACAGGCTGCCTTGGCTGTGTCATTCCACCAAGCTGTTTGCTTCATCCTACTTTTACACACTACTGTTTCAAGACATTCTTTAGCCACTTCTAGTACTGTGTCCCTGTACCTTGTCCATTCCTTTTCCAATGACTGTAATTGACTACATTCAACTAACTTGTGCCTGATTTCCTTATCCTGAAGTTTCTCCACTCTTATCCTCCTACATTTGGACATGACCTCCTGCACTTTCGGCCTCACAATCCCAATTTCACTGCAGATTAAATAATTATCAGTGTCATCAAAGAATCCCCTGAATACACGTGTGTCCCTCACAGCCTTCCTGAATTCCTGATCTGTTATTATATAGTCAATGACAGATATGGTTCCCCTGCTTTCCCAAGTATACTGGTGAATGTTCTTATGCTTAAAAAAGGAGTTTGTGATTACTAAACCCATACCGGCACAGAAATCCAAGAGTTGTTTCGCGTTCCTGTTGGCACCATATCCTCTCCAAATTTACCCATAACCTTTTCATACCCTTCTATTCGATTTCCAATCCTGGCGTTAAAATCACCCATGAGCAGAACACTGTCCTTGTCCTTTAACAACTACATCACTGAGTGCCTCATAAAAACTATCCACCTTATCTTGATCTGTCCCTTCACAATGCGAATATACTGACACAATCCTAATTTTCTTGCTAGACACTGTCAAATCTATCCACATCAGTCGTTCGTTTACATACCTTATTGCAACTACGCTGGGTTCCATTTATTTCCTGATGTAAAGCCCTACATCCCATTGTGCTATTCCTGCTTTGACTCCTGACAGGTAGACCTTGTATTCTCCCACTTCTTTTTCTTTCTCACCCCTTACCCGAATGTCACTAACAGCTAAAACGTCCAGCCCCATCTTACTGGCAGCCTCTGCCAGCTCTACCTTCTTCCCAGAGTAGCCCCCATTGATATTAATAGCTCCCCATCTCATTACCATTTGTTTGCCAAGTCGTGTCTTAGGAGTCCCTGGTTTGTCAGTTAGAGGTGGGACTCCGTCACCTCCAAAGGTCCGAGGCATTTTGCTCTGATTGTTGCCAGCATCATATTTTAAGTACCAGGGAAGCAGGTTGCTAGCCTTACTTGCCCTGAGTCCCATTGGGCTTTACCCCTAATGGCTGAGGGACTAACCGGTGGATTTGGTAGTTTTTGCCGTATGAGCACAAAGGTGACCACGACTCAGAATATGTCCGATATGCCCAGCCTTATTCCAAAGTAACTGGTATCCCGACTGTCGGGACCACTTACTTGGCCACTCATACGTTGCCCGTGGTTCATGAACTAGGACATGACTACAGGAACCCACACCATGAACCACCATATTAGCAGTTTCAGAATTTAAAAATGATTAAATATACCAATAATTCAGTTTATAGGAGTCCAGTCTCAGACCCCTACAGTCGTCAGGGGAGAGCCAGGCAGCATACAGTGGTGAGGACTAGTTCCACTCGAAAGCGGCAAGAAAATATCATTGACAATATTGGGTAGTGATACAGGTTGTTTCGAAAAGGACTTAATAACTTTGAAAATTCATATAAATTAATTCATAGTACCTTGTGCTTGTAATGTCAATTTGACGGAAATACATCAAGTTTTGTCTTGCATAGTTCGCTACTGCCGAATCGCACCGTAAGGAGCGCTAGCGGCAGTTGTGTCAAAGATGGCTGCCTTCATTGGACCCAAGTGTGCTTGCTGTGTGTTCTGATTTGAATAATTGAAGTCGGCGTCAAAAGTTCAAAGTAATTTCCGTACCAAGTACGTTACAGATCCTCCTAATAGGCCTCAGATTTTTGAGAGGCGTAACTGTTTTGCAAAAACAGGGTGCTCAGTAAGAATTTGGAAATCATCAGGTCGTCCAAGCACATCTGACGATGTCGTTGAGCGAGTGAGACTACGTTTTGGCAACAGCCCTACGAAATCGACCCAGCTTGCATCCTGAAAAGTGCGATACCCACGTATGACTGTTTGCGTGTGTTAAGAAACCGTTCACATTTGAAGCCGTACAAGCAATGAAAGACGCTGATAAAATTGCTTGCAAGTACTTCTGTGCGGGTATGTTAAATCTATTACATGAGGATAAACATTTCTTAGAAGAAATCATCTCTCCTGATGAGTCGTCTTTTCACTTAAGTGGCAAGGTTAAGACACATAGCTGCAGTATTCGGGCCAGTGAAAATTACATCAAACACTGTAACAAGTTCGTGATAGCCATAAACTGAACGTGTTTTGAGCACTGAGCAAGAACAAAGTGTGCGGTTCCCTTTTTTTCCGTGACACAAGCATCAATGGGATAGTTTACCCGGATATATTACAACAACTTTTGATACCACAGGTCGATCAGGATGACCAAGAACGAAAATTTTACTTCGTGCAAGATGGTGCACCTCCCCATTACCTGGTTGACGTCTGGGATTTTCTCAATGTCCACTTTTCGGGTCAATGGACTGGCTGTGATGGACCAATTGCATGGCCCCACGTTCCACAGACATGACACCACTCGACTATTTTTTTATGGGGATTCATCAAGAATATCGTGTCTGTACCTCCCGTGCCGGCTTCTCATCCTGAACTTAGAGCCAGAATTTACACCGCCACTGGGCAAGCTACACCTGCAATGCTACAGCGAGTTTGGGAAGAAATTGACTTCTGATGGGATTTGTGTAGGATAATCAACGGAAGCCACATAGAGCATCTTTAGTTTAAGGTAAAAAAGAATTCATGTATTTCCCTACAAAGTAAAAGGAAACCCTGATCTATAACTTCTTTCAGAAAATACACATGAATTTTTAAAGTTGTATAGTCCATTTTGAACCACCCTGTAGTGAAGTGTCTTAGAAACTCTAGCGCCACAGCTGGGCCAGCAGAGGGGCTCCTTGTACGCAATGGAGGGCCGGCATGCACTCGTCTTTCAGTTGGTCAGTAGAGTGAAGTATCAGATGACGGCTGCTGCGTCACAGGGTGGCTGTCGAACCATGCAGTCAGGTAGCCTCCAGCTCTATGACCTCATGGAGTTCCAAGATAGCACTCAGAAATCAGGCCCCACCGGCCGCGGTGGCCATGCGGTTCTAGGCGCTGTAGGCCGGAACCGCGCGACTACTACGGTCGCAGGTTCGAATCCTGCCTCGGGCATGGATGTGTGTGATGTCCTTAGGTTGGTTAGGTTTAAGTAGTTCTAAGTTCTATGGGACTGATGGCCTCAGATGTTAAGTCCCATAGTGCTCAGAGCCATTTGAACCAATCAGGCCCCCGGTCCCCATGGCTCGCTGGATTCACCTGTAGCCTCCGTTATAGAGACGGGAGGCGACAGCATCGGTGCATGCCAGAAGAATACGATGAGCAGCAGGAGTGCCCTCCCCTCAATCCCCCCCCCCTCCCTCGATGGCAGAAGATGGTGTCCACGTTGTGATATTATTGGATTTCAGACATTTTGCATATGAGAAAAGGACAGCCACCAAGCTGTAGTTTGCAGTGATACTAAGCATGACAACACGAGAGTAAAAAAAAAAACGAAATCTGTTTATAACGTTCGCCTACACCAAGACGCGCGGCCAGCGTTTAAAAGGTACTTTTAAATACTATGACTCGCTAGGCGCAGATATTTAAAATCATTGCCGCAGCGCTTGATAGCAAGAAGCTGCGAAACAGAAGAAAGAACAATTTATCATTTGTTAGGAAAATTCTAGAGTCTTTATAGTTGGTTGTACTTCTGGTCGCCGATATGTTAACATGTACTTCATTACCTTTGATGTTTGGTTGCCGACTTGTTAAGACGTGTTGTGTAGCACCGCTACAAGTTATGTTTCTTTTGGTGTGAAAAACCACGTTATCACCAAGAAAACAAAAACGCTTTTGTAAACTTTGTGACGATAAAAAATACTTACGCGCACGCCAGGACATTTAATTTTTACAAAATATCACACATACAGAAGCAGCGATTGTTGGACTGCTCCATGTACGAGAAAAACATAAAAATGTAAGTTTTGTATTCATTGTAAATTTGTTAATGTTTATAGTTTAACGCCTTTGTTCTTTACGAATATATTGAAGCTTCACTATACAGAAAATCTATGCGTATTCTTTTCTTTAAATCAACCACAAATAATGTTTATGTTTAAATGAACTTTGTTACAGGTTCGCTCTTTATCGCGGTGTCTCGATTGTATTTGGGAGACCATTAACGTGTTCAATTTCCGATCTGACAACTTTTTTTTACAAAATTTCACTGTTTTGCATTCATTTCCAATTTTTTTATTATTCAAATAGGTCCCTTAGGTAATTTCATTGAAGAGTCTGATTGCGTGAAAGCAATCCGGGTTAAGAGGTCATTTGAGTAACTATTTTCACGCAATCAATCCGTATGTCTCCTAAACACAATCGAGAACCGACGCATCATCGATCATTCATTAATTTTTCTCTTTTTCCAAGTCGTACCAAGAAACGGCCAAGGAGAACTGCCGTGAGTACGCAATCTAGTGTTAAAAGGTTGCATTCTTTATCTTGTCGGCAAACATTGCCATGAATTATCAACATCAATGTTATATTTGGTTAAATGTTAAAAGCCAAAAAACCTTTTAACGCTAGATGTGGCGCCCGAACAGGGACTCGATTAAAAAACTAATTTGTTCTTTTTATTTTCATGCTACCATCTGGAGAAAATTGGAAGCCAAAACCAGTGATAAATAAAGGACGCATATGCAGAAAATCGCAGCAAGAATCCACAACAGCAATAAATAGCAGCGCGCAAGACAACTAATGTGAGTACGATGTTTCATTACGTTTGAAGCTTTGCGTACCGAGCATTCAGTCGGCTCGTGACATTCACTCTCTACGCTTTTTTCCTTTTCCTCAAGCAATTTAATTTCCAAATTTCTGTTTCCTTTTGCTATTAGATCCGCCTCTATCACATCATTTCGCTTACAATAGTTAGAAATAGTTAGCAAGAATTCCATTGTTGTGCATTTTAGTAAATCACAATGGCCGCCAGTTTCAGTGCTCTATAAGTGTTTTTCATTTATTTTCTCTCTCTCGTTGCCATATTGGCATTTTCGTGTGTCAGAGTTTCAATTGTTTATAACGCGCAAGCAATATCTGAGAAATCAGGACGCGAATTCCTTGGCGCACCTGACAAGTGAAAATCATAATTAAAAAAAAAAAAAAATTATCTTTTCTGGCTCGTGCAGTGTAACTACTTTAAATTTACGATGGCTGATGAGCAACCAAGGCAACTTAGACCGCGCGCGGGTGTAAACAAACCTGAATCTCGTAGTGAGGGAACAACAGACGACGAAGCGACACGTGAGCTGTCGGCGCCACAGACCGCGTCGCAGTCACATGAATGCTCGCTGTCAGATATACTAAAATTGTTTGCTGATATGAAAACCAGTTTTGAAGCAAACATGGCACGGTTAACAAACCAAAGTGACAATATTGAAACGCAAATCAGTCAGTTAACAAACCAAAGTGACAATCTCGGAACGCAAATCAGTCAGTTAGCAAATCAAAGTGACAGCAGGTTCAGCAGTTTAGAATCAAGGATAGAGGACATCCAAGCACAAATCAAAAATTCGAATGACACCATGGAGGAAAAAATTAAAGCCATTACCACTGCTTACGCAAGCGAGCTAAACGCAAGCGTACACGCAAAAATTGATAGTGTTCTTTCGATGGTGGAATCCGCCGAGACCAATATTGGTAGCAAGTTCATAGATATGCAGGCCCAAATAGATGTGTGTAAATCAACTGCGAGTGACTCTTTGAAACATTACAGTGATGTTTCAAAGAGAGTAAGCCAATTGACAGAAAGTGTCAACCACGTTGGCGAGCGAGTCGAAGACCTTGCTCAGCAAATATCCGATGTCAATATTGACAAAAAGATCGCAGATGTCAACACCGGTATAAGCAATACACTTAATAGGGAATTTGAAGAGTGGATGCAATCCAAAGAACAGTACATTGTCAGCAAGGTACACGCTGAACTAAAGGGTACGGTTAAATCTGCTACAGCAGAAATCTTAACCGCTCCCGGTACTTCTGGTGACACTTTAACCAGTGAATTAGGTGAAATCAGACGAGCATTTAGCCACGATCTTCCGGAATGGAAACGTCAGCTAAGCAATGATATAGATCAACTAAAACGACAAGTTACGGAATTGCAAGGTGACAATCAAAGTGAGTATTCGCTACCGCCAGAACACGATAATCGTCAATATCCCGAGTGTCAGGTACAATTCTCACCAACAGTAAATAATACGGGTGGCGAAACTTCTACGTCACGTAGTCATGCCGATCAACTAACACTCGTTGAACTAATGCGAGACGAGAGTGTGCTAAAACACAGAGTTTTTCAGCCTTTTATACCTGAAAAACGAAATATACATCCCATGGTATTTCTAAAATCATTCACAGGTGCTTTTCCGGAATCATGGAACGACAGGCAGCGGATACAGTTCATCTTAGGCTATGTACACGGTGAAGGGTCAATTTGGGGTACAGAAATAATAGACAAATGTCACACCTATGCAGATTTTGGAAAGCATTTTTTGAATAAATTCTGGAGTTCAGGTATACAACAAAGACTCCGAAAGGAGGTTTACAACGCCGAACCTTTCAACACCAAAGGAGGAGGTTTGAGACGTTATTTTGAAAAATATCTACGTAAAATTCAGTATTGGGACACGCCCATTTCAACCAAAGATGTAATCATGATCTTAAAGTCAAAACTTCCTGTGTCAATAAGAGAAAAACTAGTTAATGTGAGTGAAGAAGACCTAGAAGCCTTTCTTTCTGTTCTTGACAATTTGGATATGATCTATGAGGATGTGCGTGCGAGCGCGCGGAATAATTATAATAATGGACCGCCCGCTCCGCAGCAGCACATAACAAACTGTGTCAATGGAATGTCGTACCAAAATAACACGGGACAACCAAACGCTCAGCCTTACGGCAATCATAACAGTTTCAACCGCCGTAATGGAAAACAATATAACAAACATCCACACCAAAATAGGTACAATCCGATTTATCAAAACACACAGCAACAATACGGTAATTCACCGATAAATCATAACGGTAATTACCAGTACCAGAACAAGAAGACGAATAATGGAAATCGTCACAAGGGAAAGAAATGGACCAATTATAACAGACCACAACAGTACAGTCAGCCGAGTCACTTCACTCCCTCTCAGCAAATAAATTTTTCACAGCCGAAAAATGCGACATTTTCTCACCAACGCAACCAACAGTTCAGGAACAATAGTCAGGACAATTCGTCGGATGCTTTTCCTGACACCGCCGGTTATAATAGCCAAGGAAATCCGACTATTTTTTACACACAGGCGAGCCAAGCACCAAACGCGATGTCAAATAACACGCAATCAAGTGATGCACAGGTCGTATGGGATACGAACGCAAAATTTCGACCTGGTAGGTCGCAAAACACTAGTCAAATAAAAATAACTGACATTTCAGCTCCACCCCAGTCGGAAAACCATTAGCAGCTTCTTTGAGCCTCCACGGGGAAGCTGCGGAACCAATAAGCTCTCATATCTTTAACAACTCATGCTAACCTAAGAAAAAAAGGCGCATGACAAACACATTAGCAAAGTCTTATCGTATCGTATAAATGAACGAGTGGTATTAAAGACCCACTTCAAACCATCTTTGATTCATCATAAGAATCGCAAGTGGCAGCACTTGTATGAAGGACCATATATTATCTTAAGCAAGCCGCACATTGGTTGCTATCTATTAGCTGACCCTGTATCTGGACGAATAAAAGGATTGTTTCATCACGCAGACTTGAAGAAATACCGAGTCAACAATTGAAAATATCTGTTAAGCTGCTAAAATAAAATATACACACACTATAAGTTGTCATACTATGTGTGAAGTACCAACGTATGTAAGAGTAGTGCACAGGACTAACACCCTGTCGACCTGCCACAACAAGATAAGTAATTTATATGAGCACCTTTAGTAAAACACATTTATTGTAGGAGAGCAAGATTTGCCTTAGATGTAAGTTAGTTTTAAGTTAATTGAGCCATGAACGGCCACAGCCGAAAGAGCTGACAAATAAATATTATAGTAGGGACGTGCTAAGTGCCACCTGCTACCACTAGTTTTAAGTATAGCAAAGCTCTCTCCTCTTGAATGAAATAAATTAAAATGATCATTCAGACCAGAATGATTGCTCGTAGGTAAAAAAATAAATAAATAAATAAATAAAAATTATCAAGGTCGCTTACTCTAATGAGGTAAATGTTATGTTATGCATAAGGAGTGTGTGACAACAAATTTTATGAGACCACCTATGAAACGCAGCAGGCAAAAAGCAGCAGCTTAGCATATAAGAATCAAGTAAGTCAATAACGATCCAGGTAGCAGGAAAGAAGTGCGCAACTCAATTATTTTATTATAATACGGAGAAAACCGTATACGCTCATAACAATTTTACGGCACAGTGCAGCTGAAATACAAAGATCATTTATAAATAAATTAGTTTAGTACTAGAAATATCTATTTCAGGTCCTCGAGATACGACGATTTTTTTTTAAACAATTTTACGATACATGGAACAGAAGATAGTTAACAGACACAGTTCACTGCTAATGCATTGTTTAAGTAATTTTAGATATGCATAGAAAATTGTTTAGAGAGCTGGATCAGACGACACTGAAACTACTGTATCGATTTAATTATACTATTTGTCATGAAAAACTAAGGTGATAATAATTTATGTTAAGCTCATCATATCATACGTCATTAACACTGTGTCTTCAAATCTCTTCACTCCATAAAAGTCTTTTGTGTTTTCCTCTAACCAGTATCCTTACCATCCTGCTTTATCCAGTAGAGAAGTGAATTTTACGAGCTGGTTGCATGATTGATACATACAGGCTATACGAATGGATAGTCGTGACACATTGGTTGTCGACGGGCTATGCTTATTCTTCGCAAATTGCGAGTTCAATTAAGATTTGTTATGTGCAATTGCACGACAGGGAACACCAAGCTTCCCAATTACCCTAATGGTAGTTTGAACACGAACTGTTCATCACGTAAACGAAGCCACATTGACTATGTCTTCAAACTAACGACGTAATAGAGAGAAAATAAAAGAGCTGAACTTGCGAAAAGAGTAACTATTGTAAACAGAAAAGAATAACAAGATTTCGAACAAAGTGTAAACCTAAAGTGCCTTGGAAGCACAAACTACGAACAAGAGACACGCTTTTCGTCAGGCCTTGTAGTCACAGAGACTAAATCTTTCTTTGTAAATAATTTTTGGACATGATATGTATACTAAATGTTAACTGTACTTTGTAGTAATAATGCAGTCAGTAATAAATGGACACGTATGTGCTGCTGCGTGTGAACCGACTATAGACAAGTAATTAATGGACACGTATAGAAGTGGTGCGTGTGAACCTTAACATGACGACCAAATAAATGTGAACACGAATTAACAATAACGTGTGAACTGAAAAGGTGATAACTCCAAGGGCACGTGTGAAATACCGCGTGTGAAGTAATGTTATAAGTACTTGTACCACGAAACCACGATGTAGAAAGCCGAAGAGTGAAGGTGAATAAGTGTTGTACTTACCACAAACGGTACTGTACGCCTTCCCACGGACACATTCTTCGAAACAGCTGCGGGAGTCGCCGCATCTGGCTGCTTCCGTAATCCAGTCGATGAAGAACTGTGTAAAAACTCACACCACGGCTAGTTGACACCTAACGCTCTGCTTCTCGCAGAATACTGCTGCTAGCGTTGTGGAACTGTCAAGTTATTATCACGTGATTGTGACCAACGGACGTAACACTGTGTACGCTGAGCGCTCAACAATCAATTTCTCTTTGCACAACGAGCGCGGATGCCAAATGTGTTTGAAATGCATTCAAAATAAAATATGATAAAGCAATGAATTAAGCACTCATGTACCTTGTGAAATTATAAAGACACTAATCGGAAGAGTCTTAAGCTCGATTTTGACAATAGCTACCGAATTTACTGACCAGGCCGAGTAATGACGAAAACGTGTCGAACCAAATAAAACCAGGAAAATAGATAAATATGAGAACTAAGCATTCCTAAGAGAATGAGACCTTATGTACATAAACAATTGTTATCCTTACCTAACCCAATTTTCTTTTAGACTAAGTTATTAGTAAGTAAGCACATTCTAATACAGATTTTTTTTCTGTATTTTTCATGTACGAAAACATAAATGGAAGCACGGACAAGTGTCAAGTGAAATAGAGACCGCCACCATACGGCTCAACATGCTGCAGAACCAATCTTCCAGTTCCTGACCCACGACGTATTTCCAACGCAACATCACACCCCGACAACCAGTCCAACTTCCACAGTGAAAGTGATGCCCTACTTTTCTTCCACTGTGAAAGTGTAATCAATTTCCCCACTCAAGTGCAGTGCTATCATTTATACCCGAAGTTCTACCACTCCCAGTGCAACTCATACCTACCCAAGTGTAGTGAAACATATTTTTTTTGCAGGTCATAAAAGCCACAAATAAGTAAAGTGCTACGTATTTACTGCAAGAAATCTTCGACGAAACAACGACAAAAATATTCCTGTAGTATGTCACTGTAAAACAAGAATGTCAATTTTTTGTAACATATTTTTTCCACGAGTGCGCACAGCACCCAGACTTCCTGTGAAGTCAAGTAATTTATTGCTTTGTTTTTTTTTATATTTATTATGCCATGTATAATGTATCTATGTATGTGTCTCTTTATCTTAATTTCATTATCTTTTACCGAGAAATGAACATTTGTTATCCTTGTACAATACATTAGAAAGGGCACAGTTCAATTGTCATGTAGTTACCCTATGGACAAATTACTATCAATTTCAGTCGTACGAATATACTTACCTGATACTCTGTATGTTAACCACTTTGCTTGATGTAATGTGTAAAATCTATTGTAAAGAATTTTTGCAAGTAATACTAACTTGTTTCACGAAAGCAATAATATCACGACTACGCGTGAGTCTCGATGATCCTGACGGAGTCATCGCTCCTCACGCGGGAAGCAATGTGATATTATTGGATTTCAGACATTTTGCATATGAGAAAAGGACAGCCACCAAGCTGTAGTTTGCAGTGATACTAAGCATGACAACACGAGAGTAAAAAAAAAAACGAAATCTGTTTATAACGTTCGCCTACACCAAGACGCGCGGCCAGCGTTTAAAAGGTACTTTTAAATACTATGACTCGCTGGGCGCAGATATTTAAAATCATTGCCGCAGCGCTTGATAGCAAGAAGCTGCGAAACAGAAGAAAGAACAATTTATCATTTGTTAGGAAAATTCTAGAGTCTTTATAGTTGGTTGTACTTCTGGTCGCCGATATGTTAACATGTACTTCATTACCTTTGATGTTTGGTTGCCGACTTGTTAAGACGTGTTGTGTAGCACCGCTACAAGTTATGTTTCTTTTGGTGTGAAAAACCACGTTATCACCAAGAAAACAAAAACGCTTTTGTAAACTTTGTGACGATAAAAAATACTTACGCGCACGCCAGGACATTTAATTTTTACAAAATATCACACATACAGAAGCAGCGATTGTTGGACTGCTCCATGTACGAGAAAAACATAAAAATGTAAGTTTTGTATTCATTGTAAATTTGTTAATGTTTATAGTTTAACGCCTTTGTTCTTTACGAATATATTGAAGCTTCACTATACAGAAAATCTATGCGTATTCTTTTCTTTAAATCAACCACAAATAATGTTTATGTTTAAATGAACTTTGTTACAGGTTCGCTCTTTATCGCGGTGTCTCGATTGTATTTGGGAGACCATTAACGTGTTCAATTTCCGATCTGACAACTTTTTTTTACAAAATTTCACTGTTTTGCATTCATTTCCAATTTTTTTATTATTCAAATAGGTCCCTTAGGTAATTTCATTGAAGAGTCTGATTGCGTGAAAGCAATCCGGGATAAGAGGTCATTTGAGTAACTATTTTCACGCAATCAATCCGTATGTCTCCTAAACACAATCGAGAACCGACGCATCATCGATCATTCATTAATTTTTCTCTTTTTCCAAGTCGTACCAAGAAACGGCCAAGGAGAACTGCCGTGAGTACGCAATCTAGTGTTAAAAGGTTGCATTCTTTATCTTGTCGGCAAACATTGCCATGAATTATCAACATCAATGTTATATTTGGTTAAATGTTAAAAGCCAAAAAACCTTTTAACGCTAGAACGTCACGTAGGTGAAACCTCCGGAAGGCCTGCAGGTTGATGGCGGCTTCGGCAACCCATCAGTGCTGCTCGAAAGTAGACAGCTAGGTGTGTAGATCTCCATAGCCTCCACGCACACTAGATAGTTGCAACCGACACAAGGGCTGAGACTATGCGCTGGGCTGTAGGCAAGCAGCATCCAGCAGTAACAAATTTATTGAAAAGGGTGAGGTATTTACGTCAGCACTTCCTATGATCCCTACGACGGTGGGGATGGCTAGGACATCATGTGTCTCGGGTTTTCCTAGCTGTCACCTCTCCTAGTGACAACTTTTTTTTTTTCTTTATTTTAATTTTTAGCACCTTACACAAGGCGGGCTGTCAGCAGCTGAGTACGCCGCTCTTCAGCCTTGAGATTTACAATAAGTAATAAATAGAGGGGACGCAGAGAATACAATCAAAAATGGTGGGCAAAACAATGTAGACACCAAAAAACAAAAAACACGGAGCCGTTCACGCCTGACGAGAAAACATCACTGACACTAGTGGACACGGCGCACAAACCAGGGATGATGGCGATGGTATACATGAACAGTGGCGGCATTTCGGCGAACAAACACTAAACACAAACGAAGGCACACACACGAGACACTAATGGCGATGACCTCCGGCGCGCGAATGTTCACTGAGCGTGTGCGAGATCCGGGACCTGCCAAGAGAGGAGGAGGAGGAAGGGGAGTGGGAGAAGGAGAGGGGAGATCAGAGATTACATGGGCAGGGGAGAGTGGGGAAGGGAGGAAGGGAGAGGGGAAGCCCGGGGGAAGAGGGGTGGAGGACGGGGAACGGGGGAAAAAGGAAAGAGAAGGGAGGGAGGGTGCCTAAAGGAAAGGAAACAGGGAGTGGGGGGGAGGATCAAAGTTGATAGGAGGGGTAAATGGAAGGGAGGAGGACATCATCAGGGAGGGGGAGCTGGCGGAAGCCACCTCGGGAGAGGGTAAGGATGGTGGAGAGATGGAGACCGGGTGGGACGTGCGAATACAGGCGCGGCAGCGGGCGGGGATGTGAGAGGATCGGGGAGACAAGCAGGTGAGGAGGATCGAGTTTACGGGAGGTGTACAGGATCCGTATCCTTTCAAGGAAAAGGAGAAGGTGGGGGAAGGGGATGAGATCGTAGAGGATCCGCGTGGGGGAGGGGAGACGGATGCGATAGGCGAGGCGGAGAGCATGGCGTTCAAGGATTTGGAGGGATTTGTAAAAGGTAGGGGGGCGGAGATCCAAGCCGGATGGGCATAACAAAGGATAGGGCGGATGAGGGATTTATAGGTGTGGAGGATGGTGGAGGGGTCCAGACCCCACGTACGGCCGGAGAGGAGCTTGAGGAGACTGAGGCGGGAGCGTGCCTTGGCTTGGATTGTCTGGAGGTGGGAAGTCCAGGAGAGGCGACGGTCAAGGGTGACGCCAAGGTACTTAAGGGTGGGAGTGAGGGCGATAGGACGGCCATAGATGGTGAGATAGAAATCAAGGAGGCGGAAGGAAGGGGTGGTTTTGTGTACAATGATCGCCTGGGTTTTGGAGGGATTGACCTTGAGCAACCACTGGTTGCACCAAGCGGTGAACCGGTCAAGATGGGATTGGAGAAGGTGTTGGGAGCGCTGCAGGGTGGGGGCAAGGGCAAGGAAGGCGGTGTCATCGGCAAACTGGAGAAGGTGTACGTGACAACTTTCGCAGCTCCACCTTTCAGAGACCCTTTTCCGCTGGTACGGCACCTGAATGCTTACTGTTGCATTGTACCCAGCCTTGCTTACGGCACTCTGCTTTGTCACTACAGGGCTATTACAAATGATTGAAGCGATTTCATAAATTCACTGTAGCTCCATTCATTGACGTATGGTCACGACACGCTACAGATATGTAGAAAAACTCATAAAGTTTTGTTCGGCTGAAGCCGCACTTCAGGTTTCTGCCACCAGAGCGCTCGAGAGCGCAGTGAGACAAAATGGCGACAGGAGCCGAGAAAGCGTATGTCGTGCTTGAAATGCACTCACATCAGTCGGTCATAACAGTGCAACGACACTTCAGGACGAAGTTCAACAAAGATCCACCAACTGCTAACTCCATTCGGCGATGGTATGCGCAGTTTAAAGCTTCTGGATGCCTCTGTAAGGGGAAATCAACGGGTCGGCCTGCAGTGAGCGCCGAGTGTGGGAGGAACTTGATTATCGGCTTGATGTCTGCCGAATCACTAAAGGGGCACGTATCGAACATTTGTGAATGCCTAAAAAAACGTTTTGAGTTTTTGTATGTGTGTGCAAAGCATTGTGAAAATATCTCAAATAATAAAGTTATTGTAGAGCTGTGAAATCGCTTCAATCATTTGTAATAACCCTGTAGTATGAGGGTATCTCTCGGCTGCCTTGATGGCACTATGCTTCACTTTCAGACTTGGGCGCTCGGTCGTTCCACAGTCCTGCGACTGCTTCCGTGTTTGCAGCAATTCGTTCTGAATTTCTCCGTAGCTGACAGTCTACTGGTCACTGACAAAGGCTGTTCAACTTGCGAGAGCTGCGAAGACAGAACTCGGACGAATTTTTAGTGTCTGCCGGGGGCACTATCCTGGGTCGTACCAAGTTTAAACGCATGTTCTGCTTCACAAATAAAGATTTGTTTCATTGTAGCTTGCTGTGTTCATTACTTAAAGACCATTGCAATAGTAAATGTAAATTACTGTTCAGACAATGTTCTCATTCTGGAATGTGTATTAGTGACGCCATTGCAACAAAACTAAAATGAGTATTTGAATTGATGCAGAAAAACTTCCCACTTCACACCTGCAGCCTCGAATCCACTATAAGATGATGTCCTGTTTGCTGCGAATCAATTGAAACCTTTAACTCCCGCACCTATAAAATACCAGAAAACTATCCAGTCCCATCTACACTTGTAAATTCAAGTCATAGTCTTCTGCAAATGGAACGCACTACAGTGTCGTGTAACAAAATTTCCTATTCTCTCACAATCGTAAGTTTAATCACCTTCCCTTCTCAGACTTCGGAATAATAACAAAGATGTACTGCTTTGTAATATTGAGGCTCCAATCTATCCTTTCCCTACATAGGTGCAATAATAATCTCCAAACCTCTGTATACCATATGTTAGATTTTTCCAGTATGTAATCCCACGTTTTTGTTTAAAATCCTCTCCAGTCTCACAATAATGAGGCGCTATCATCACTTTCATGGAAAATACATCTACATGTACATGGCTACTCTGGAAATCGCTCTTAAATGTCTCGTAGAAGGTTAATCGAGTCACCTTCATAATAATTCTCTATTATTCCACTCTCGATCAGCGAGCGGAAAAAACGAACATATGTATCTTTCCGTGCGAACTCTGATTTCCCTTATTTTATTATGATGATCGCTTCCCCCTTTGTAGACCGGCGTCAACGAGAATCAAATGGTTCAAATGGCTCTGAGCACTATGGGACTTAATTTCTGAGGTCATCAGTCCCCTAGAACTTAGAACTACTTAAACTTAACTAACCTAAGGACAACACACACATCCGTGCCCGAGACAGGATTCGAACCTGCGACCGTAGCAATCGCGCGGTTCCAGACTGTAGCACCTAGAACCGCTCGGCCACTTCGGCCGGCCAACGAGAATCGCCTTTGTTGTAATGATATCCATCCCAAATCCTGTATAATGCCCGTGATATCCTCTCCCCTACTTTGCGATAAAGCAAAATGTACTCTGTCGATGGTATCTGGTAAGGATCTCACACCGTGCAGCAGTACTCTAAAAGAGGACGGAGAAGCGTAGTGTAGGCAGCCTCTTTAGGATATCTGTTGCAGCTTCTAAGTGTTCTGCCAATAAAACGCAGCCTTGGGTTCGCCCTCCCCACAACATTTTCTGTGTATTCTTCCCAGATTAAGGTGTTCGTAATTGTAACTCCTACGTGTTTAGCTGAATTTACGGCCTTTACATTTGACTGATTTATCGAGTAACCGCAATGTAACGGATTCTTTTTATCGTTCATGCGGATGACCTCGCACTTTCAGATCTCTTTTCTAAATCATTTCAATTTGTTTTGATTTTCTTGTGACTTTAGTAGACGATAGATGACAGCACCATCTGCAAACAACGTGAGACGGCTGGTCAGATTGTCTCCTAATAGATAAGAAAAATCAGAGGGCGTAAACACTACCTTGGGGAACGCCAGAAATAATTTCTGTTTTACTCTATGACTTCTATCAATTACTACCAACTGTGACCTCTCTGACTCGAAATCACGAATCTAGTCGCATAACAGACGATACTCCATAATCACGCAATTTGGCTACAAGCCGCTTGTGATGTACAGTTTCAAAAGCCTTCTGGAAATCTACAAATACGGAAACAATTTGAAATCCTGTCAACAGCACTCGTGTGAGTAAAGAGCTAGTTGTGTTTCACAAGAACAATGTTTTCTAAATCCGTGTTGACTGAGTGTCAAGAGACCGTTCTCTTCGAGGTAATTCATAATGTTCGAACACAACAAATGCTCCAAAATCCTACTGCATATCTACGTTAATGACATGGACCTGTAATTTAGAGGAATGCTCCTATGGTCTTTCTCCGTTTGTCGACATGTCGACAGTTTTTACGAGGTGCATTCAAGTTCTAAGGCCTCCGATTTTTTTCTAATTAACTACTCACGCGAAATCGACGAAACTGGCGTTACTTCTCGACGTAATCGCCCTGCAGACGTACATATTTTTCACAACGCTGACACCATGATTCCATGGCAGCGGCGAAGGCTTCTTTAGGAGTCTGTTTTGACCACTGGAAAATCGCTAAGGCAATAGCAGCACGGCTGGTGAATGTGCGGCCACGGAGAGTGTCTTTCATTGTTGGAAAAAGCCAAAAGTCACTAGGAGCCAGGTCAGGTGAGTAGGGAGCATGAGGAATCACTTCAAAGTTGTTGTCACGAACAAACTGTTGCGTAACGTTAGCTCGATGTGCGGGTGCGTTGTCTTGGTGAAAGAGCACACGCGCAGCCCTTCCCGGACGTTTTTGTTGCAGTGCAGGAAGGAATTTGTTCTTCAAAACATTTTCGTAGGATGCACTTGTTACCGTAGTACCCTTTGGAACGAAATGGGTAAGGATTACGCCCTCGCTTTCCCAGAACATGGACACCTTCAGCACTGGCGATTACCCGAAATTTTTTTGGTGGTGGTGAATCTGTGTGCTTCCATTGAGCTGACTGGCGCTTTGTTTCTGGATTGAAAAATGGCATCCACGTCTCATCCATTGTCACAACCGACGAAAAGAAAGTCCCATTCATGCTGTCGTTGCGCGTCAACATTGCTTGGCAACATGCCACACGGGCAACCGTGTGGTCGTCTGTCAGCATTCGTGGCACCAACCTGGATGACACTTTTCGCATTTTCAGATCGTCATGCAGGATTGTGTGCAAAGAACCCACAGAAATGCCAACTCTGGCGGCGATCTGTTCAACAGTCACTCGGCGATCCCCCAAAACAATTCTCTCCACTTTCTCGATCATGTCGGCAGACCGGCTTGTGCGAGCCCGAGGTTGTTTCGGTTTGTTGTCACACGATGTTCTGCCTTCATTAAACTGTCGCATCCACGAACGCACTTTCGACACATCCATAACTCCATCACCACATGTCTCCTTCAACTGTCGATGAATTTCAATTGGTTTCACACCACGCAAATTCAGAAAACGAATGATTGCACGCTGTTCAAGTAAGGAAAACGTTGCCATTTTAAGTATTTAAAACAGTTCTCATTCTCGCCGCTGGCGGTAAAATTCCATCTGTCGTACGGTGCTGCCATCTCTGGGACGTATTGACAATGAACGCGGCCTCATTTTAAAACAATGCGCATGTTTCTATCTCTTTCCAGTCCAGAGAAAAAAAATCGGAGGCCTTAGAACTTGAATGCATCTCGTACCAGATAACAGTTATATTATGTCTTAAGCGCTCACCACTGTTGTCGAGAAACATGATATATAAATCCAAGTTATATGCAGTGCTACTGCATCGCCGTTTAAATGCGGTGCGAACGCAGTCCCCCCTGAGCGCGTTCTGGCAGCACGTCCTGACGGTGGGGGAAGTGTGCAGCTGTGCTGACCACTATTGCACTTACGCCAGTGCACGGTTCACGAGAGGAATTCTTTGCCGTGCCTAGTCTAAAATGACTAACCCTACCGAATTACTTCTAAAACAGTAGCTGGGTTGGTAGAAGACCATTAGGCGGGTTAATACTCCTGGAAATGGAAAAAAGAACACATTGACACCGGTGTGTCAGACCCACCATACTTGCTCCGGAGACTGCGAGAGGGCTGTACAAGCAATGATCACACGCACGGCACAGCGGACATACCAGGAACCGCGGTGTTGGCCGTCGAATGGCGCTAGCTGCGCAGCATTTGTGCACCGCCGCCGTCAGTGTCAGCCAGTTTGCCGTGGCATACGGAGCTCCATCGCAGTCTTCAACACTGGTAGCATGCCGCGACAGCGTGGACGTGAACCGTATGTGCAGTTGACGGACTTTGAGCGAGGGCGTATAGTGGGCATGCGGGAGGCCGGGTGGACGTACCGCCGAATTGCTCAACACGTGGGGCGTGAGGTCTCCACAGTACATCGATGTTGTCGCCAGTGGTCGGCGGAAGGTGCACGTGCCCGTCGACCTGGGACCGGACCGCAGCGACGCACGGATGCACGCCAAGACCGTAGGATCCTACGCAGTGCCGTAGGGGACCGCACCGCCACTTCCCAGCAAATTAGGGACACTGTTGCTCCTGGGGTATCGGCGAGGACCATTCGCAACCGTCTCCATGAAGCTGGGCTACGGTCCCGCACACCGTTAGGCCGTCTTCCGCTCACGCCCCAACATCGTGCAGCCCGCCTCGAGTGGTGTCGCGACAGGCGTGAATGGAGGGACGAATGGAGACGTGTCGTCTTCAGCGATGAGAGTCGCTTCTGCCTTGGTGCCAATGATGGTCGTATGCGTGTTTGGCGCCGTGCAGGTGAGCGCCACAATCAGGACTGCATACGACCGAGGCACACAGAGCCAACACCCGGCATCATGGTGTGGGGAGCGATCTCCTACACTGGCCGTACACCACTGGTGATCGTCGAGGGGACACTGAATAGTGCACGGTACATCCAAACCGTCATCGAACCCATCGTTCTACCATTCCTAGACCGGCAAGGTAACTTGCTGTTCCAACAGGACAATGCACGTCCGCATGTATCCCGTGCCACCCAACGTGCTCTAGAAGGTGTAAATCAACTACCCTGGCCAGCAAGATCTCCGGATCTGTCCCCCATTGAGCATGTTTGGGACTGGATGAAGCGTCGTCTCACGCGGTCTTCACGTCCAGCACGAACGCTGGTCCAACTGAGGCGCCAGGTGGAAATGGCATGGCAAGCCGTTCCACAGGACTACATCCAGCATCTCTACGATCGTCTCCATGGGAGAATAGCAGCCTGCATTGCTGCGAAAGGTGGATATACACTGTACTAGTACCGAAATTGTGCATGCTCTGTTGCCTGTATCTATGTGCCTGTGGTTCTGTCAGTGTGATCATGTGATGTATCTGACCCCAGGAATGTGTCAATAAAGTTTCCCCTTCCTGGGACAATGACTTCACGGTGTTCTTATTTCAATTTCCAGGAGTGTATTTTAAAAACAACACCTCTGAGTTTGTCTGGCGTGAAGTGTGGTACAGCTGAGGAAGCAGCAAAAACGAAAAGAGGCACTATTTTCAATGATGGGTAAAGTCCATGGATGTCTGGTTAGTACTGTCTTGCTATGGAAGCTTCCTTTCTTTGGCTTACTCGTAATGATGTGAAAAGAACGGCTGTAAAATTTGGCGGAGAGAAATAACACTGAACACCCTGCAATGCGCAGAAATCGCGGGACAGAGGAGAGCCGGGTGTTTACGACTGAGGACGTTCAGGGCTGACAATATTGGTTGTAAAATTCCTTTTTCCTTATTCTTTATATCTTTTCATTTTTCTAAAGTGCGTCAGCAGTTGGCTGGATGCAGTGCCTGTCCAGACGCCTGATGTCCCTTCTTTGAAGTACGTGCTGGAAGCAAGGACCCATATCACCAGTACTGTTTCGATATGGGTGTCAACGATGAGAAGCACCCCATCAGCTGCGGAAGGGGCGAGATGCAGAGAAAGCGGGACTGGCGCTCTCTGTAACACGGAGCTGAAAAAGCTACTAGGACACACTACAGGGCACAACACCGTTGTTCAATGACATTAAAGAAAGCCAAAGAGCAAAACATTACTGGCATAAAATATAACAGGAAGAACTTGTTCAAGTCCTGACTTCATATTTATCACTAAGCATCGCGTTAAGGGTTGCGATTTAAGCAAACCGGAAATGCATTAATAAAAATCAGGTAACAGTAAATTTTGAACATTAAAAACTAAACAACACACACAATGGACACAAACGAGCATTCACGGTCAAACAGTAACATAGCTAACGTTCCTCTACGTGTGCAGTTAGTAATCCAAAGTGGTACACATAACAAGCAAACAGTGACCGCCCTAAACCGCACCCAAGCTTACTCAAACTACTGAACTCATGATTAGTACCTTAATTAGTTTGGTGCCATTTACGACTATGCCAACAGGTCCTTATGACCTACAATGTCTGCTCTTACAGGCACTAGCCGCAACTGTAAATCGGGCTTCAGTTCAACGTTGGACCTAACCCCTTTAAAACTAAACAGGCACTAGCCATAACTTAAAATAAAATGCACTATAGTAGAAAAAGGGCAACTTAGGATACTCAAGCACCACCAAGTGAACAGAATTCTTCATGTATGACTTCACAAAAGTAACGTGAAACCTGCCACAAAGAGACGAGGGCGATGTCGACAATGAACACAGGTCTGTTGATCCTTAATACAATACGAAGTCGACTAAGTAACTATGGACACGCCCGTAACACACGACATAGAACAGTATGGAATATGTGCATACGACGAGCCACAACGTCCTCGAATTTTAAAAGCAGTCAAAATGTACAACAATTTCGAAACCACATGTCAAACAAAGACAAGTCATCCAAAATGTACAACGGGAAAACACGAAAGCAATACAAGGAACCACGACAGCGACATCCTTCAACACACCAACGTACTTACAAGTAGGAACGACGAGATCAGAGCAAATTAAATTCCAACCTGTGTCGCACACAGGCCTCAGAAGGAACATGTTCACAGATCACGCCACTAAGTGGACATCTAACGAACAGTGGTGCCTCCTGCCCGAATTTAGTGACAGTTATTGCGCTTACAACAGACACACACACACACACACACACACACACACACACACACACACAAACACACACACACACACGACACTTTGTGGTCATCCTAGCCGCGCGGGATTAGCCGAGCGGTCTGTGGCGCTGCAGTCATGGACTGTGCGGCTGGTCCCGGCGGAGGTTCGAGTCCTCCCTCGGGCATGGGTGTGTGTGTTTGTCCTTAGGATAATTTAGGTTACGTAGTGTGTAAGCTTAGGGACTGATGACCTTAGCAGTTAAGTCCCATAAGATTTCACACACATTTGAACATTTTTTGTGGTCATCCTGTAAGGGGTCCGTAGGCCCTTACTATAAGTTTGCACTCGGCACAGGTCGATAGGGCAAACAATCGATTGTGTCGTGTTGTAAGAGCGAGTGTGAGTTGAGGTCAGTCCCATGTTGCGGGCCGAGCTGTGTGGAGGCCAGTTGCTGTAATGCAAGGCTTTACCGACAAAGGGAGTGGCCATCGCCGCGGTTTAACCCCCTTGTGCTAGAATAATACCGGGAAAGTAAAGTAGTATAATTACGAAGTGATCAGTGATATTTCTAGTGCCGATATTTTGGTTTCGCGTCTACCGCGCCGGCATCATTTTGGATTGCAGTGTTGGATTGCAGGGATTGAATTTGAGTGTGACGATAATGAATAACGAAGAAGCCTGTGCTGAGATTAGCCGTAATTAGATATATATGACGAAGGCAGTGGCTGTCTCCTCCTTTTTGTGTTTTTGAGACGAATATAGGTCCTTGATTAGTGAAACTGTGTTGGTTTGCTTCTTGTTACCAGACATTTCATTATTACAGAATTTGAGAAGGACAAACTGGAAAGTAACAACTCCGTAGCAGTCAATTCCGATTGCCAGCCCCATTAGGTACACGGTCACATTAATTAATAATTACTGGGCTGCTATTCGATCAGATCAGGTCGGGTCGAAATAAAACGGAGGTATTACAATCCTCTCGGGAACGTGCTAGTTATTTCCTCGTCACTAAACACTACTCGTGTCCTGGCATTAAAAAAACTGGACTAGCCAGATATCAGACAGCGGCTAGACGGTCTTAGCAGAAGATAATACAACACAACAGACAGCGAAATTATACCGCACCGTCTTTCAAGTAGTTGAACTAGCAAACACACACGACACATGTGTGCCTCACGACCGATCACACCTCACAATGGAAGCACTCGCAGTCGAGCTATAACCGATTTCCGATCGTGTGGTCCCAACAAACGAACACGCACAAGCCATCGACACTACAAGATGGCACCGACAATAGCTTGTGCTAACCAACCGCATGAAGAATTCTGACCGGTAACGCATAACCAGTGTGTATAACTAACCCCTGCGCGCACGTCACACCGGAACCACTCCCCATGGAGTGGTTCCCGAAAGCACGACCAAAGTGGACCAGGAACACAAAAACCTTTTAGTCTTCCTACAAAAGCACACCGACAATTGCATGTGAGTTGCCTGCCATAGTCGCCAACTGTAATCTGGTACTGCCAGAAGCTAACCAAACCTACACAGTAGTTCCATATTTCAAAATAAATCAACAATACCGTTTGGTTAAAAGCACGACTGGAAAACTGAACTGACCGTAGCTAGCAAGCATATTTCTAAACGGGCCACCGTACTGAAGCACGTTCCGCAAGAGAAGCCGTGCCCTCTGGCCGTACTCTCTGGCCGGTGCACGCCCGAGGTCGCGCAAACAGCCATCAGGGGGCGTTCCACTGACAGACAGCGCTCCGCATGAGACGTGGTTGGATTTTCAAATGTGCGCAAGGCGGGGCACATACCGTTTCAAACACGTAATTGCTGGGAGGAAGTGGGTTAGCCTTTTTCATAAACACCACAAAAATCAGCTGTCACAAAGAAAGCCTACAGGAATGTCCCTGTAGCTGAGCTCTAGGATTCAGGAAAGAAATGACATCTACATCAACATCTAAATCTACGTGATTACTCTGCTATTCACAATAAAGTGCCTGGCAGAGGGTTCAATGAACCACCTTCAAGCTGTCTCTCTACCGTTCCACTCTCGAACGGCACTCGGGAAAAAGGATCACTTAAATTTTCCTGTGCGAGCCCTGATTTCTCTTATTTTACCGTGATGATCATTTCTCCTCATGTAGGTGGGTGCTGACGATTTTTTTTTTTTAATCAGAGGAGAGAACAGAGAAAACTCTCTAAACATTCTGCGTGGTGTCTGTTCTAAGTCGTGTCTCCCTACCACTTTCGCGCAACGACGCTCTGAGGGTGTTTTTTAGGGAATTGAATAGTTTGAACCTGGGACCTGTTGCTGGTAAGGAGACGCCAGACCACACATGACATGTAGAATTCAGAAGAGTTCAGTGAGACTAGCGATGACATAACCAAATACTTAATGATTTCAGCGTCAGCCTCCACTGCACTCCCTGTAAAAGAATCTTAATACTAACTAAATTTAGTGGAAGGGGTTCAAGGCTTTCCTATTTTTAGTTAGCTGGTAAAATAACGTCGAAAAAGCAGTTAAGTTTACCATTGGACATTTTATTCTACTCACAAAACATCGTTTATAAATTGCACTATCGATAAAAGGAAATGTTTTAATACAGGATGGTAAAAACCAACTGCGTTCAACAAAAACTTGAACGAATATTCCCTGAGTGGGTTTCCAAGTTCTACAATGGATCGAAGGATGACCTATGCCATATCACATCTATAATCTAGGTTTAAATTAAGTTTCACAAAAGAGAAAACTATCAAAATGGTCTACAGTGACCCTCAATTATCTTTAATTACTTATCTAACTTGTCGTAAATTATAGTGGCTGATGTGGCTTCTCAATAACTATATAACAGAAAAATCATCGCGTTTCAGATTTTTACTTCAAGTGGCAAATGTGAACACCATGAGCTTTAATTGACGATCGACACTAGTATTACGCAAAGGGAATGTAACAGATGAGACTTCTGCAGTTCTGAGTGAAGCCTTATTGGCTCAAAAATGCGGCATCGCGTGCATTCATTACCTTGTCGGTGTTCGTCAGGGGGCGGAGGCCAGCGCAGCTCCGTCCAGCTCGCCCTCTCGGAAGCAACTCTCGCCTCGCTGTCTCAGAAGCAACTCTCTCCTAACTTCTCCTTACTATAATTTACCGAAGTTGGTTTAAAAAAAAAACTATCTGGCTGTGTTTTCATCTGAGCAATCAGGGTCTCAATGTTAACCTAAAGCTCCGCCTACAAAAATTCTGTCTATCCAATGAGAAACGTTATACTTTTCGTGGTGGGGCAATGTTTTTAAAGTTTGCAACGTAACAGAGACGCGAGAAAGTCTCACACTAAAACTTGCAGCTGGTGTGGTCCTTTTAGTTTTATCGTAAGATCTATACTGTTCTTCTGGAGGGCTCTATCTTTTAACATGGGCTGCGGGGTGGTCCTAACGTAACAGAGACGCGAAAAAGTCTCACGCTAAAACTTGCGGGTGGTGTGTTCGTAGCAGTTAGCTGGCGACTTGGGTGTCCATCCGTCCCTTATCGTAGGGCCTTCCAGCTTAACACGGTTCTGCTCTCGGCTTCTGTTCTCGTTTCTCCCCTCGGAATTGCGTCTGTCTCATGGTGGGACGGTATGACATGCATTTAGGCATTCTTGTGTTAGTATTCCATTTGCTCACTCGTTACTCGTATTACTTTGGTTAATTTAATGTCTCGATTTATTCGGAGATATGTGACATACCACTGAATTTGCTTATCATGTCAGGGTTTGCATGGAAGGTGTTGGATTTGCCTGACACCTTACAACTCTACAAACTTTTGTAAGATGTTACACCAATTTTGAAACTAGATCATGTTTCCACTAATTTAGTCTCTTTTCCCAAATTTGCTTAGTGCTATTTTGACTATGTTTAGAAGGGGTCCGATTTGGCACCTATTTTTCAAATTCGCTAAGTACATAGTTTTTTCATAATAACTCTTAATTATATTTTCTAAAAGTAAATCTTAAATGGTAGAAGTATTATATAGTAAATATTACATGCTTTTAAAACTTTTTCAATATTTTCTATTTTTTAAAAATCCAAAACAAAACGGGTGTCCGGTTTTGGGTACTTTCCTCTATACGTGACCTCATAGGCACTTGAAGCGTTGGACCAATGAGATCCTGCTCGGCATTTCCTACGGCCCTTCTGAGTCTATATTCGCAATACATTCGAGGGATCCTCTCCAATGGAGTGTGAATGTTGCGAAATATAAACCAGTCTTGGTAACAATGCTCTTCACCGTCGAATATCAACGTGTGCTGGTAGTTACCTCACCTTGTTCCACAAAGCACAACACAACGTTTTCAGCACAACCTACATTAAATTGCATTACATGAATGAGAAAAACTCTGCATAATATTTTCTTTTATAGAGCTGCTTCACCTGAGTTCGTGCGGTTGCACGGGAATAATAGTAATATACATGTCTAAGTGTCTACACCTGTCTACATGTCTAAGTAACAGAACGATGCAACACGAAGGGATTGTCCGAAAAAGACGGAAATCGGTAGGTGTGTTATACATGTACAGACAAACAAATGGTTACAGTTTCAGAAAAATTTGGTGATTTGTGCAAGAGAAAGAGCTTCACAAACTGAGCAAGTCAATTAATTGCGTTGGTCCATCTCTGGACCTTATGCAAACAGTTATTCGGCTCGGAAGTGATTGATAGAGTTCCCAGAATGAAATTTTCACTTTGCAGGGGAGTGTGCGCTGATTTGAAACTTCCTGGCAGATTAAAACTGTGTGCTGGACCGAGACTCAAACTCGGGACCCTTGCCTTTCGCGGGCAAGTGCTCTACCAACTGAGCTACCCAAGCACAACTCAAAACCCGTCCTCACAATTTTACTTCCGCCAGTACCTCGTCTCCTACCCTCTAAACTTCACAGAAGTTCTCCTGCGAAACTTGCAGGACTAGCTCTACTAGAAGAACGGGTATTGCGGAGACATGGCTTAGCCACAGCTTGGGGGTTGTTTCCAGAATGAGTTCGAGTCTCGGTCCGTGCACACAGTTTTAATCTGCCAGGAAGTTTCATTGATAGAGTTCTTGGATGTCCTCCTCAGGAATAGACAAATTCTATCCAAAAGGCGCGTCTGATCATCAAAATCCCGAACTGGTTGGAAGGCCCAGCTATAATGCTCCAAACGTTCTCAGTTGGGGTGAGATCCAGCGACCTTGCCGACCAAGGCAAAAATTGGCGAGCACGAGGACAAGTAGCAGAAACTCAGGCCGCTTGCGGACATGCATTATCTTGCTGAAATGTAAGTCCCGGATTGCCTGTCATGAAGGACATTGATGTGCTGAAAGGGTGCCGCAGATAACGACCATAGGGGTCCTGCTATGAAATGAAATTCCACCTCAGACCACCACTACTGGTTGTTCAAATGGTTCAAATGGATCGGAGCACTATGGGACTTAACATCTGAGGTCATCAGTCCCCTAGAACTGAGAACTACTTAAACCTAACTAACCTAAGGACATCACACACACCCATGCCCGAGGCAGGATTCGAACCTGCGACCGCAGCAGCAGCGCAGTTCCGGACTGAAGCGCCTAGAACCGCTCGGCCACAGCGGCCTGCTACTACTTGTTGTCAGACAGTATGATGGGCGACAATTCGGTTAGTACCCTACCGCTTTCCGGGGCGTCTCCAGACACGACTTCGGCCTGGAATATCATTCATTGCAGTAGAACTGTCTCCAGTGATGAGTTCCGCTTCCAACTGAGCCCAGATGACCAGCGAAGACGTACACAGTTGAGCGAGGGATGTTTATCTCTCCTGATTGGCGAGCCGTACGTCGACGATATTCTGGTCTCGTTTTCTTGCCTTTCATGGCAAACCATTCTGGGCTTACGTTTCAGCAAGGTATTGCCCGCTCTCCCACGGTGAGAGCTTCTACTACTGATCTTCGTTCTTACCAAACCGTACCTTGGCCAACAAGGTCTCCGGGTCTCTCCACAATACAGAACTTTTGGAGCGTTACGGGCAAAGCCCTCTAATCAGCCCAGGATTTTGACGATCTAATGCCCCTGTTTGGACAAAATTTGGCACGATATCCCTATGGAGTATATCCGACAATTTTGGAGCTCGCTGCTATCCGAATAACTCGACCATTCTGAAGCACTTTTCCTTCGGTAAATCAAAGGTTTGCTGAAATTGTAATCACTATTCATAGAGCGCTGCATTTTTAGTGTATTTATTACAGTTCAGGTCAACTCCACTTTTTTGCATGATGCATTCATATGGCTAGGGTTGTAAATACAACAATAAAATAATGTACAAGTATGGCATTCCAACAAGGTTGAATATACAATGCGGTTTGAAAGAACAGTGAAAGAGATCGAAGTAGTTGCTTGTTCAGCTTATTACTACTTAATCTAAAAGATATAAATACACACATCGAAAGAAGTTTTGAATCACCTCGGGATCGAGAGTTCCGGCACCTCTAAAGAAAATTGGTATAGAGATCAAGATAAACATCATTTCCGCAATTTTTATTGCTCATAAAAACCACACATTGCATGTTGTACCACCGTACAGCGAGACCTTGAGAGGTGGTGGTTCAGATTGCTGTACACACCGGTACCTCTAATACACAGTAGCACGTCCTCTTGCACTGACGCATGCCTGTGTTCATCGTGGCGTACTATCCACAAGTTCATCAAGGCACTGTTGGTCCAGATTGTCCCATTCCTCAACGGCGATTCGGCGTAGGTCCCTCAGACTGGTTGGTGGGTCACGTTGTGCATAAACAGCCCTTTTCAATCCATCCCAGGCATGTTCGATAGAGTTCATGTCCGAAGAACATGCTGGCCACTCTAGTCGACCAATGTCGTTATCCTGAAGGAAGTCATTCACAAGATGTGCACGATGGGGGCGCGAATTGTCGTCCATGGAGACGAATGCCTCGCCAATATGCTGCCGATATGGTTTCACTATCGGTCGGAGGATGGCATTCACGTATCGTACAGCCGTTACGGCGCCTTCCATGACCACCAGCGGCGTACGTCGATCCCACCTAATGCCACCCCAAAACAGCAGGAAACCTCCATCTCGCTGCAGTCGCTGGACGTTGTGTCTAAGGCGTTCAGCCTGAGCGGGTTGCCTCCAAACACGCCTCCGACGATTGTCTGGTTGAAGGCATATGCGACACTCATTGGTGAATAGAGCGTGGTGTCAATTCTGAGTTGTCCATTCGGCGTGTTGCTGGGCCCATCTGTACCGTGCTGCATGGTGTCATGGTTGCACAGATGGACCTCGCTATGAACGTCGGGAGTGAAGTTGCACATCATTCAGCCTATTGCGCGCTGTTTGAGTCGTAACACGATGTCCTGTGGTTGCACGAAAAGCATTATTCAACATGGTGGCGTTGCTGCCAGGGTTCCTCCGAGCCATAATCCGTAGGTAGCGGTCATCCACTGCAGTAGTAGTCCTTGGGCAGCCTGAGCGAGGCATGTCATCGACAGTTCTTGTCTCTCTGTATCTCCTCCATGTGCGAACAACATCGCTTTGGTTCACTGCGAGACGCCTGGACACTTCCCTTGTTGAGAGCCCTTCCTGGCACAAAGTAACAATGCGGATTCGATCGAACCGCGGTATTGACCGTCTAGGCATGGTTGAACTACAGACAACACGAGCCGTGTGTCTTCTTTCTTGTGGAACTATTGTAGCTGATCGGCTGTTGGACTGGCACAAAAACGCGGACGCGGTTGAACCGTGGTATTCACCGTCTAGGCATGGTTGAACTACAGACAACGCGAGCCGTGTACCTTCTTTCTGGTGGACCGATTGGAACTGATCGGCTGCCGTGTAATAGGCGCTGTTCATGCATGGTTGTTTACATCTTTGGACGGTTTTAGTGACATATCTGAACAATCGAAGGGATTGTGTCTGTGGTACAATATCCACAGTCAACGTCTGTATTCAGGAGTTATGGGAACGAGGGTGATACAAAACATTTTTTTGGTGTGTGTATGTACATAATGCGGAAAACTGAAGGAAACTAATTACAAGATAGTACGAGAGAAGAAATAAAAAAAAGAAGAAAGAGATATCGTAAGTAACCATCGCACTTCCCAGGTCTTGGCCATGGAATATATATCGAAAACACTCCCCACCGTTACTTTCCTGCACTCTATCACCATTCGACAACTATGAACTTCTTTTAAAATGTGGTGTTAGAGAAGAATTCTGATGATTAGATTTTATCGGGTAACTACTCGGATGGTAATGAATTGAACAGACAGTAAATAATTTTGTGGCACAATTTAACTAAAATAAGAAATTGGTTGATAGCACACACAGGTTGGGAGTAGGAGGAAGATCGAGGCATGAATACAGTAGAAAGTTCAAAATGATGTCAGCTGCATTCATTACGGAGAGATGAAACGAGTTGCACGTGATAGACTATTATAACACTAATCTTAGAAGTTATCCATACCTAAGTGGTTAAGCTACACCACATGTGGGATCAGCATTTCTTTCTCCTTTTGTTCAGACAGCGCTAAAAATTACATTGGCGAGAATGATGACAACTAAAATGGAGGTATGAACGAATAATGATTTTACTGAACAGTTGCAGATTCACTACCTCTCATTCGCACTCAATGAAGGATCGCACTGCCCACTTTACACCCGTGTCATCCTGTGAGACTATCACGCTGGAAAATCTGCGGCGATAGCTCTCCTTAAATTGTTCTAGAAGTGTGTTTGAGATTTTGTTCGGTAATTCATTAATTATAGAACTGTTTTTGGAGCCATATACAGTCGTCTATAAACCGGATGCAAATGGAATGTTATGACATGAGGTGTTGCATAAAATGAGGTGAAAGTGAAGATGTTCCACTTTAAAATTTTAGTAACGTCAATCAGTCTTGGCCACATAAAATAATTTATTATTATTTTAAAAGGTGACCGGTTTCGATATGTTTGAGATTATCTTCAGACAAGGTACTCCATGATGACTGTTGGAGATGATGGCATGGAGTAGGAACTGCATCCGGGAAGACGTGAAGATTAATCGCTGAAAAAAATTAAAACTGCTCACAAGGGAACCTCCCCATCGCACCCCCCTCAGATTTAGTTATGTTGGCACAGTGGATAGGCCTTGAGAAACGGAACACAGATCAATCGAGAAAACAGGAAGAAGTTGTGTGGAACTATGAAAAAATTAAGCAAAATATACAAACTGAGTAGCCCATGCGCAAGATAGGCAACATTAAGGACAATTTGCGGTCAGGTACGCCGTGGTCCCGTGGTTAGCGTGAGCAGCTGCGGAACAAGAGGTCCTTGGTTCAGGTCTTCCCTCGAGTGACAACCTTTTTTATTTTCGCAAAGTTATGATCTCTCCGTTGGTTCATTGACGTCTCTGTTCACTGTAATAAGTATAGTGTCTGTGTTTTGCGACCGCACCGCAAAACCGTGCGATTAGTGGACGAAAGGACGTGCCTCTCCAATGGGAACCGAAAACATTTGATCGCAAGGTCATAGGTCAACCGATTCCTCCACAGGAAAACACGTCTGATATATTCTATACGACACTGGTGACGGCATGTGCGTCACATGACAGGAATATGTTGTCGAATGGCGAATGGGTAAAAAGATTCTTTTACCTTGTCCGATTTAGGATTTCTTGTGGATGTGATAATCACTCCCAAAAAAGTGATGAAAACATAACGGACTGACAGATAATAATTGTCTGAAAATAAAAAATTAAAATTTTTCTCTAGAGGGCAGACTTGAACCGAGGACCTCTGGTCCCACAACTGCTCGCGCTAACCACGGGGCGACGGCTCTCCTGAGCTCCCGCACTCATTGATGTTGCATATCTTCCGCATGGACTACTCAGTTTGTATATTTTGCTTATTTTTTCATAGTTCCATACAACTTCTTCCTGTTTTCTTGAGCGATCTCTGTTCAGTTTTTCAAGGCCTATCCACTGTGCAACTTATAACGAAATCTGAGGGGGGTGCGATGGGGAGGTTCCCTTGTCAGAAAAAAAGAGAAATTGCGCAGCCAGGTATACGGAAATTTTAAAAAGTTTAGAAGAATGAGGGCGAATATTGTGAAGTTTGACCAATCGATCTTTACACTTTACTAGAGCGGTTCCTGCTCCCTGCCGCTATTTCCAACAGTCAGCTCGGAGTAACTGAGCTGAAGATAATCTCACGCAGATCGAAAATGATCACCTTTTAAAATTAAAATAAATGATGTACATGTTTTTTATCAAAAATTTTAAGACAGCTTTTCGACTGCCGTTGTTTCCATGAACAACGTTTCAAAAAATTTTAAGTGTTCCACCTGAGCCTTAGTCATTCAATATGCGTCGTAAGAATTGTGTACTGCAAAATACACTCCTGGAAATTGAAATAAGAACATCGTGAATTCATTGTCCCAGGAAGGGGAAACTTTATTGACACATTCCTGGGGTCAGATACATCACATGATCACACTGACAGAACCACAGGCACATAGACACAGGCAACAGAGCATGCACAATGTCGGCACTAGTATAGTGTATATCCACCTTTCGCAGCAATGCAGGCTGCTATTCTCCCATGGAGACGATCGTAGAGATGCTAGATGTAGTCCTGTGGAACGGCTTGCCATGCCATTTGCACCTGGCGCCTCAGTTGGACCAGCGTTCGTGCTGGACATGCAGACCGCGTGAGACGACGCTTCATCCAGTCCCAAACATGCTCAATGGGGGACAGATCCGGAGATCTTGCTGGCCAGGGTAGTTGACTTACACCTTCTAGAGCACGTTGGGTGGCACGGGATACATGCGGACGTGCATTGTCCTGTTGGAACAGCAAGTTCCCTTGCCGGTCTAGGAATGGTAGAACGATGGGTTCGATGACGGTTTGGATGTACCGTGCACTATTCAGTGTCCCCTCGACGATCACCAGAGGTGTACGGCCAGTGTAGGAGATCGCTCCCCACACCATGATGCCGGGTGTTGGCCCTGTGTGCCTCGGTCGTATGCAGTCCTGATTGTGGCACTCACCTGCTCGGCGCCAAACACGCATACGACCATCATTGGCACCAAGGCAGAAGCGACTCTCATCGCTGAAGACGACACGTCTCCATTCGTCCCTCCATTCACGCCTGTCGCGACACCACTGGAGGCGGGCTGCACGATGTTGGGGCGTGAGCGGAAGACGGCCTAACGGTGTGCGGGACCGTAGCCCAGCTTCATGGAGACGGTTGCGAATGGTCCTCGCCGATACCCCAGGAGCAACAGTGTCCCTAATTTGCTGGGAAGTGGCGGTGCGGTCCCCTACGGCACTGCGTAGGATCCTACGGTCTTTGCGTACATCCGTGCGTCGCTGCGGTCCGGTCCCAGGTCGACGGGCACGTGCACCTTCCGCCGACCACTGGCGACAACATCGATGTACTGTGGAGACCTCACGCCCCACGTGTTGAGCAATTCGGCGGTACGTCCACCCGGCCTCCCGCATGCCCACTATACGCCCTCGGTCAAAGTCCGTCAACTGCACATACGGTTCACGTCCACGCTGTCGCGGCATGCTACCAGTGTTAAAGACTGCGATGGAGCTCCGTATGCCACGGCAAACTGGCTGACACTGACGGCGGCGGTGCACAAATGCTGCGCAGCTAGCGCCATTCGACGGCCAACACCGCGGTTCCTGGTGTGTCCGCTGTGCCGTGCGTGTGATCATTGCTTGTACAGCCCTCTCGCAGTGTCCGGAGCAAGTATGGTGGGTCTGACACACCGGTGTCAATGTGTTCTTTTTTCCATTTCCAGGAGTGTATGTACCATACTCCAACCGTGATTGACATGGTACTCTGCCGGATGTTCGGCTCGTCGGGCTCTTACTGCTGCTGTGCTCAATTGACGCTGACGTGCACGACCTCAAGTTTTATAACTGGCAGGCAGTTTCCCGTATTTCTTTTTCTTGGCAGAATTACACCTAAAACTGGTATCTACCTGACGTAAACGAAGAACGGGGTATCGTGAACGCCTCGATTCGGCTATAACAGCCACAGACGACACAGCCTGCCGTGGGCAGAAAGGTCTTGGCGACAAAAATCGCCATTCACTGTTGCCGCTGGAGTGGGCGAAAGACCGACCGCACTGCAGCGTTAGCAACAGTTTAATCCTGGACACAAGAACCAGAGGCCAGCTGCACCATCCAGAACAGCCCTTCGCTGTGGACTATAGAGACTGGATGTCGAGATTTTCGTGAAAACATGAACTTCGTCACTGGGTGAAGTTCAAGGACAGGACGCTAATAGTGACAAAAAGCAGCTGTATATTTCACAGTTCGCCTTTTTGTAGATGCTACAAGTCTATTCCTTCCAAATAACTTCCGGGAATTCAGCCAGGTAACACTTTCAGCGACCGCCGATATTTCGGCGGGAGAACACCCCGCCATTTTCAAGGCAAACTGCAACGGACAGGCGGCGTACATGCAAATTTAATACCTCGGTTCTCGGACCGAAGCAGGAAAGATAACACACACACACACACACACACACTGAACACTAGTACCACCAAAGATGACCAAAGTCAGAGCTATCGATAGTGAGACTATGAATTCGCAGGTGAGGCAGCATTGACTCTGTTCCTCTGTTTTTTGCCGAACATTGCTTGGATACTGGTCACCCCATGTTGTACAATAACACCGAGATATTGGCATGCACGTCCAGCTATTGGGACAGTGTGATTAGGGAGGCAGTTGAGATTAAATTAGCGAGCAACCTCGTTAACAGGGATGGAGGTTTCTGTTTAAACTCTGTTTGGAATCCGGGTCTCTCCCTTGTCAAAAAACAGAGGAACAGAGTCAATGCTGCCTCAACTGCGAATTCATAGTCTCACTATCGATAGCTCTGACTTTGGTCATCTTTGGTGGCACTAGTGTTCAGTGTGTGTGTGTGTTATCTTTCCTGCTTCGGTCCGAGAACCGAGGTATTAAATTTGCATGTACGCCGCCTGTCCGTTTCAGTTTGCCTTGAAAATGGCGGGGTGTTCTCCCGCCGAAATATCGGCGGTCGCTGAAAGTGTTACCTGGCTGAATTCCCGGAAGTTATTTGAAAGTTGTATACGCCAGGAGAAACTCAGGTCTCACAAGTCTATTCCTTGTATAACTTATGGACCAGAGTTTGATGATGAGTGCTTACCTACCCTCGGTTGTTACAACACATATGCATATTCATTAGCATTTTCAGTCATTGGGCGTGTCTGTGTCTGCTTCATTAATCATATGTGCTCGAATGGGGTTTTCAGTTGAACACAGAGGCATAACAGCCAATATGATACAAGACAGCCGAATAGATCAAAACATGTTCGAATGTGTGTGACATCTTATGGGATTTAACTGCTGAGGTCATCGGTCCCTAAGCTTACACACTATTTAACCTAAATTATCCTAAGGACAAACACACATACCCATGCCCGAGGGAGGACTCGAACCTCCGCCGCGACCAGCCTCAAAGTCCATGACCGCAGCGCCTCAGACCGCTCTGCTGGTCCCGAGCGGCCCGAATAGATCAAGGCTTTACTTAACTATTCATGATAGTGTCTCATTCTTATTACACAGCCCACCGCTTTCTAGTTGATGGCGGGTTGTGTTCCAAAAATAAATAGTGATACAGCGCACTAGTTGTTCTTCCATTGGGGAACAGCATGTGTTAAAATGATACCATCAGAGTCTTACATGAGAATCACGATAACTTTTAAATTTTTGTGGTTCTGACGAGCTTCCCACCGTCGTGATGACCTGCAATGACATTATTCGTTTGACTGACGATGGTGATGTGTCACGTTAGACAGTCAGTTAGTTCGTTAAATATTCCAGGAATCGTCTGAACAATTCCTTTATCCGCCGGGCGGATTCGTGCTAGGGACCGGCACGCCTTCCCGCTCGGGAAGCAGTGCGTTAGATCACACTGCCAGCCGGGCGGGCTTAAGAGTAAATACTGTTGCTTTCCGGATTCGGGGCCGACTTGGCCGACGAATGTCTGCGGCGTTTTGTCACACCTTGTCGAAAACTACCACCTGCTTCTGCTATCATGTATCTATACCACCCCAAGGGGGTCCAAATTGTCAACGGAACTGTAGATTTCTGTAAGATGCCTATAGCGGACACGCAGGGTCTGGTGGACCACGTAGTGTATGCCTAGAGCAGCTCCGTACCAAGAGTGCCCTGTGCCACTGCGACGTAGGGCAGCCCGCACCAGCGACACAGGTCACTCGCACTTGGAGGCTCTTCACTAGGTGGCACTATGCCACCTAACTGTGGCTCTCAGAACATTGTTCATGCTTTAGTTCAGCGTGCCTCATCCTTGTTGACAGTAATAGCTGGGCTTCATTTCTTGCTGGAATATTTGTAATGACTCTTCGTTCGCTTGGAGAAATAAAACTTAAGTAAATCTTCTCTCTACTCTTCATTAATAATTTCTGCTCCTCTCCAGCTTTCCTACGCCAACACCACTCTGTAGCTCACCTCTCCTACAGCTGTGTACGAAGTCGTGCACTACACCACCTTGGCACTGTTCTGTAAGGTAACGCCAGTTTCCCAAAAGCCTCACGAAGACCTTCATTAAGCCCTCTTACTATACGTCCCCTGGCATATTCAGTTTTTTTCTACCTCCACCTTCCTTTTTTCGAAAACATTTTGACAACACAACGTTACACAGCCCATAATATAGGTTGAATCTTACACGGAAGATTACTGCAACCAGCTACTTTTTATAATGCTATTTATTTACTTAAATAGCGCCGTTACCGGTTTCGGACCGATAGTTTCATCTTCAGACGGCTAGTTCACGTTTTACATTACATTTTGAGTTTTGTTTCCCCATCTGACGAAAGTTCCTTGGGGTGGTGATGCCTTACGACCAAAAAAAGATATGAGACAGAGTCTTTTAAATCGTAATTGTGCCTCACGACGATTTTAAGTGATGTAAACAAATTATTATTATTAAATGGAATATGTTTCGGATACTTACAATGAAGAATCCGCACCATTACGTTCCAGCGCAGGTTGTTTTATCACCTTGCAACATCGAAAACTGAATAACGCCCTATTTTGTGTATATATATGCACATAATGAAACGCACCACTCACACACTTAGAAGTTTCATCAGATGGAGGTATGCATACAAATATGGCGATATTACAACAATAACAATGCCGAAGACTTCCACTCTCAGAGATACTTCATTATGTACATGCATGTGACAGTAGATATTTACAAATTGCTAATGTTACGTTACTTACTATTTACATTGAAAGAGAACTGATTGAAATTAAGATAAACAAATAAAGCAGTCAGTTATGAAGGGTTACTGCAGTGATATTACGTAAATATCATGGTATACATTAAAACAAAAGTAAATGATAAGTGCGAGACGGACATAAATAAATGTTACAAATATGGACATATTATGGTATACATTGAAAGCACAGTAAATGTGTTGGGATGGATGTGCATATATTAATATTACAAATATTACAAAAGCGAACTTTTTTATTTTTTACTTTAAATCGGAAAGCAGATGAATGAAATTTTGAAGAAAGGCTGCATTGGCTAACTCGGTTTGTTCATTGAGGAGATTTTGTGGTGATTTGCTTGTATGTACATATATTTCAATCTTCTCAAGCAAATTCGTAAGGCTACCTTTCTCAATATGGTGCAGTACTTGTACATGGTCTTCAGTGCTCTTTGTCCCATGACTGTTGGTAGTTGTGTGCATGGAAAATGTGGATTTTGAAATGTTCTTCAAACGTATGGCATCTATATGCTCTTTCAACCATGTCACAATGCTTCTTCCAGTTTGTCCTATATAGTAAGAGGGGCAACTTTGACAGCAGAGTTTGTAAATGCCAGATTTTTTTGTATGCGAGGGTTGTTATTTTTTAAGTTGTGAACTGCTAACTGATGGAGTTTGTTGTTTGTGTGGAAGCTTATTGTAATGTTAGTGTTTTAAAATAGCTTGCTTGTTTTATAGGATATGCTCCCTAAGAAAACCGAAAAACCCTATGAACGTGTGTTAGATTTTCGATCGTTACGGAACTGGAGCGAGTTGAAGACTACACACGTCCATGGACAGGTATGAACACAAGTGTGGCTATTACTTACCGAAATTCTGTGTGGGCGCTGTGGTGGACGGAATAAGGGTGACGCAGATGAATGATCCATCCTACAACAAGTCTGGGGTTCTCCAACAGATGACAGCACTATGACTTTTGAACGAGGCAACAGCTGCAAGTAAATCCAGTGTGCAAGTGTATGTTGGGTCAGTGAGCAGTCGTTGGTCCGTGTGTGTGTCGTGCTTGTGTTTTTTAATTGAGGACTGCCCTTGCGTCCATGAGTACCAACCAACATGCCGCATACGTTCACCCGTGCAGAACAATCGGACATCTTGTTTGCGTTTCTGTACAGATACTGTAATGGCAATGCCCTTGCGGCTGTGACAGCACACCAGAGACTTTTCCCTCATTTCTCAGGGTTTTTCAAACATTACATTGTCTCAATCACTAGGCAGTGTACGTAACATCAGAACATTAGACTATACTGTCAGTTGAGGAAAAGGACTACGTTATTGCAATGATACGACGGAGTTTCCCTACCAGTATACAGCTCATTAGCCGTCAGCTCGATACAGCTCGATATTCCGCGAAACTGAGCGTGGCTTACGTCACATTCTGAGGGCTTGTACCCATTGTACACTACTGGCCATTAAAATTGCTAAACCAAGAAGAAATGCAGATGATAAACGGGTATTCATTGGACAAATATATTATACTAGAACTGACATGTGATTACATTTTCACCCAATTTGGGTGCATAGATCATAAGAAATCAGTTCCCAGAACAACCACCTCTGGCCGTAATAACGGCCTTGATACCCCTGGGCATTGAGTCAAACAGAGCTTGGATGGCGTGTACAGGTACAGCTGCCCATGCAGTTTCAACACGGTATCACAGTTCATCAAGAGTAGTGACTGACGTATTGTGACGAGAAAGTTGCTCGGCCACCATTGACCAGACGTTTTCATTTGGTGAGAGATCTGGAGAATGTGCTGGCCAGGGCAGCAGTCGAACATTTTCTGTATCCAGAAAGTCCCGTACAGGACCTACAACATGTGGTCGTGCATTAGCCTGCTGAAATGTAGGGTTTCGCAGGCCTCGAATGAAGGGTACAGCCCCGGGTCGTAACACAGCTGAAATGTAACGTCCACTGTTCAAAGTGCCGTCAATGCGAACAAGAGGTGAGCGAGACGTGTAACCAATGGCACCCCAAACCATCACGCCGTGTGATACGCCAGTATGGCGATGACAACTACACGCTTCCAATGTGCTTTCACCGCGATGTCCCCAAACACGGATGCAACCATCATGAAGCTGTAAACAGGATTCATCCGAAAAAATGACGTTTTGCCATTCGTGCATCCGGGTTCGTCGTAGAGTACACCATCGCAGGCGCTCCTGTCTGTGATGCAGCGTCAAGGGTAACCGCCATGGTCTCCGAGCGGATATTCCATGCTGCTGCAAAAGTCGTCTAACTGGGCGTGCAGAGGGTTGTTGTCTTGCAAACGTCCCCATCAGTTGACTCAGGGATCGAGACGAGGCTGCACGATCCGTTACAGCCATGGGGATAAGATGCCTGTCATCTCGACTGCTAGTGATACGAGGCCGTTGGGATCCAGCACGGCGCTCCGTATTACCCTCCTGAGCCCACCGATTCCATATTTTTTTAACAGTCATTGGATCTCGACCAACGCGAGCAGCAATGTCGCGTTACGATAAACCACAATCGTGATAGGCTACATCCGACCCTTGTCAAAGTCGGAAACGTGATGGTACGCATTTCTCCTCCTTACACGAGGCATCACAACAACGTTTCACCAGGCAACGGCGGTCAACTGCCGTTTGTGTGTGAGAAATCGGTTGGAAACTTTCCTCATGTCAGCCCGTTGTAGGTGTCGCCACCGGCGCCAACCTTGTGTGAATGCTTTGAAAATCTAATCATTTGCATATCACAGCATCTTCTTTCTGTCGGTTAAATTTCGCGTCTGTAGCACTTCATCTTCGTGGTGTAGCAATTTTAACGGCCAGTAGTGAATGTGCAGCCCGCGCAACATTTGCATCCGGGTGACGCAGCAAGGAGACAATATCTTTGTGAGTGGTTGGCTGTGTACAGAGACGTCATGCAGTGAACTTATTTACAGATGAGGTTACATTAACACGCAGTGAACACCCGCAGTTCTCATACATGGGCCATGGAAGACTCACACGACACTAAGGAAACAAGATTCGTAGTCAGGTTCTCAATGAACTTCTGGTGTGGCATGATTGACGACGTGGTGATGGCAGCAAGTTCCTGCCAAATCATAAGACAACCGCAGCATACCTACATTTCTTGAGAGAAGACCGACCAGCGCTATTGGAGGACTTGACATCACAGCAACGACGGCAAATGTACCTGCAACGTGATGGATTACAGATTCATTGTACCAGACAAGTAGACCATTATCTGAGTAACAGATTCCCTCAGGGGTGGGTTGGCTGTGGTGGACCCATTAGCTGGTCTACCAAATCACCCGATCTAGCCTCATTAGACTTCCGTTTCTGGGGCTGGTTAAAGGGTGTGTATACGCTATGAAGGTGGGTGCACGTGAAGAACTTGTCGCTCATATCACCGACGCTGTTGCCCTCCTTAAAGCCCGCCGAGATAATTTTCGATGTACCACGTGCAACTCAACACACTGTCCAACACATTGACAAGCTGCACTGAAATGGGTGGGGAACTTTCTGAACACTTCTTGTAGCATGGATCAGTCATTTGTCCCACCATTATTCTGTCCACCACAGCGCCTACACAGAATATCTACATCTACATCTACGTTTATATTCCGCAAGGCAACCAATGGTGTGTGGCGGAGGGCACTTTACGTGCCACTGTCATTACCTCCCTTTTCTGTTCCAGTCGCGTATGGTTCGCGGGAAGAACGATTGCTGGAAAGCCCCGTTCATGCTCGAATCTCTCTAATTTTACATTCGAGATCTCCTCAGGAGGTATAAGTAGGGGGAAGCAATATATTCGATACCTCATCCAGAAACGCACCGTTTCGAAACCTGGACAGCAAGCTACACCGCGGTGCAGAACGCCTCTCTTGCAGAGTCTGCCACTTGAGTTTGCTTAACATCTCCGTAACGCTATCATGCTTACCAAATAACCCTGTGACGAAACGCGCCGCTCTTCTTTGGATCTTATCTATCTCCTCCGTCAACCCGATCTGGTACGGATCCCACACTGATGAGCAATACTCAAGTATAGGTCGAACGAGTGTTTTGTAAGCCGCGACCTTTGTTGATGGACTACATTTTCCAAGGACTCTCCCAATGAATGTCAACCTGGTACCCGCCTTACCAACAATTAATTTTATATGATGATTCCACTTCAAATCGTTCCGCACTCATACTCCCAGACATTTTACAGAAGTAACTGCTGCCAGTGTTTGTTCCGCTATCATATAATCATACAATAAAGGATCCTTCTTTCTAAGTATTTGCAATACATTACATTTGTCTATGTTAAGGGTCAGTTGACACTCCCTGCACCAAGTGCCTATCCGCTGCAGATCTTCCTGCATTTCGCTACAATTTTCTAATGCTGGAACTTCTCTGTATACTACAGCATCATCCGCGAAAAGCCGCATGGAACTTCCGACACTATCTACGATTTCTGTAAGTAACATTCGCACCTGTCTTCATGATCATTCATGGATATGTGTAGACTTCAACCCGCTCCAGTTCAATAATTATCGAAAATCGGACACATGTCCATAGGTCTTTATCGGTTTATTTCCACATGTAGAATTATCTCACAAATTATGTGACATTCCTCCTAAACCATACCGAGCGAGGTGGCGCAGTGGTTAGCACACTGGACTCGCACTCGGGAGGACGACGGTTCAATCCCGCGTCCGGCCATCCTGATTTAGGTTTTCCGTGATTTCCCTAAATCGCTCCAGGCAAATGCCGGGATGGTTCCTTTCAAAGGGCACGGCCGACTTCCTTCCCCGTCCTTCCATAATCCGATGAGACCGACGACCTCGCAGTTTGGTCTCTTCCCCCCAAACAACCCAAACAACCAACCTCCTAAACCACCTTGCATATGCCCTTGACCTAGCTTCTACCAATCTCCCTTGATGTTTCCTTTTTCCTTTGTTTTGAAAGCGATTATAAATGAGGATTACTACCAAATTGTATTTGGTGACTCGTGAAGTTAATGCTACGACACGATACCGCCATTTTCAGAAGGGATGCTGCACGATTTTTAATAAATGTGAGCTACAACATTATTTTGAATTATATCTACGCTCAAGAAACGATGTTTTTAGTTCTGCTTTCTAGGAGATCACGAATCTATGCTCGTACCTACTTTTATAAGATGCATTTGTCTATAGTTTGTTTATTTTTTCTGGGTGTACACCACCGCCTCCACAAACTGTACTGAGTAAAAGCTCAAAACTGAGCAGTGGTGCTTTATAAGGTACTCACTTAAACTGTGTTGTGAATATGACTTCTTTTGCATCTTCTTTTATCTAATCGTAAAACTGAGGGAATAAAGATAACCCATTGCCCGCTGTTCCACATAAAGTTGGGGAAAACAGCGCATACTAATTTATATTTCTCTTGATCATCTAATCACTCGTGTTTATCAGTGTGCTTAGGATAACGACAAAATCTTTACAGAATAACTCCATAAACATGCGAAGAAAATACCAGTATTCGTGGTAGAACGCTGGACGTATGAAATATTCTCCAAGATCAACTGTTCCAGCAGAAAACTGTGCAAACTAAGTGCCGCGTATTGCGAGCCGACGTGCAAACATGAAAGCTGTGTTTCTCCTGAGAAGTGAGCCAATAAAGAGGCGTGCACAGAACATATGTAGAGCGCTACATGCTCTCCGAGTGCTGTTTTGGTTTCTGCAGCGTAACTTGTATCGTCTCCTAAATCAACAGACAGAAAACAGTCGTCGTGCAACAAGGAAATGATTGATATTGCGCTTGTTATGGAGTTGTGCTCTCCAGTGAAAAGGGAAGCATCGGGCTGTATAAACTTCTTCGCTTCGTGACGCTGACGGAAAGAATTTTCATCTGTGCTTTTCTTCCGGCTGAATGGCAGGAATATATCGGCTGAGATCTGCGGCAGGGGCAGACAGACGGGCTCATAAATCAAATAAGCTCGCCATATATCTGCTGAGGGAATCTGTGTTCGGCCGACAGCGCCAGATGTCTCTACTGTCGAGCGGCAGTATCCAGCGATGCGTCTGACAAAGGTTCGCTTCCTCTGGCCCCAAAGCTTCTGGTCTTTCTCTGTCTTTGACTCACTTGCGTGTCTGTTGGTGTGAGGTGTACGCGTTTGTGTGTGTGTCTGTGTGTCTGCGCGTACACAGATTTGCCTTATTATACGAAATGAGCCCAGGGTTTTCAGCCCTGCACTCATCGCAAAGGTGCCTTTAGCTCCACTTTCATCTTCATCTACCACTCGTCGAGCAAAGAAACCCTAATGCGCATTCGCAAATCTTTTATTCGCATCGGCTTTTGCATCTGTGAATATTATAACACTGTAAACCCGTTCACTACTGTACAGGCGGTAGGTCCGCGCCTGGTCTGAATTTTCTTCTCCTGAAATCGGACCTTGTAATTCACTTTACACAGACTAAGAAGACAGAAACTAATCATCATCGCGTTTTAATATACCGTAGTCTGTCATATTTGTCGTACGCTCTCAAAGTTATAACTTGCTGCCATTGGTAATGAATCGGACTATGTGAAAACTTTTGCAGAATATTTCGTCAATATTGGGAAGCCAAATGAAGTCGTATTAGAAATTGTCTTAACAACTTACACATTGTTAAATGTTGGGCATATAGTTGTACATCAATTCAGTGCAATGATATGAGGTGCTTAATTTTTGCACTTCTCAATGTACTACCTTTACAATTTCCACGTGTTATATTTTTTAAAGAGAAATATGGTAGCATCATTAATATTATACCGAACGTTATTTACGTCGTATGTCATAAACAAACAGGGATAAGAAATGAAGGAAAGATGTTAAGCCGACCGCTGTGCCCGAGCGGTTCTAAGCGCTTCAGTCTAGAACCGCGCGACCGCTACGGTCGCAGGTTCGAATCCTGTCTCGGGCATGGATGTGTGTGATGTCCTTAGGTTAGTTATGTTTAAGTAGTACTAAGTTTACGGGACTGATGACCTCAGATGTTAAGTCCCATGGTGCTTAGAGCCATCTGAACCATTTTTAAAGATTTCAGTGAATGGAGTGGAAGGACCCTTCATGTCACTTTGTGGCAGCTTTCGGGAATTACGTAAGGAACCTCTGTTAATGTAAAGGAAACCGGAATGTCTCAGAAGCAAGGCAGGTGCTGGTACGACGGAAGCTCTATGTACACGTAATGTGCAAAGGCCAGAAATGTGGCCATGTCTTAATCCTTAGCCCTTGCAGGTATCAACAACGAATTTACCGTCTCCATGATCCTGCGAAGTGTATGCAGTAAACGGATATGAGAAACACAGCAACGTGATAATAAACTCTGGAAATAAACAGGTATGTCGTAATGAGTGGGTAAGAACGATTACTTAAAGTAGTCATTACTGTCGATAACTTGTAACGCAATGACATACGCAGGTACACCGGCGGATACCAGCACAACATACTGTATATACACTGAAGCGCCAATGAGAGGCAAGAGGCATGCGTATTCAAATACTGAGACATGTAAACAGGCACAATACGGCGCTGCGATCGGCAACGCCTTCATAAGACAACAAGTGTCTGGCGCAGCTGTTAGATCGGTTACTGCTGCGACAATGACAGGTTATCAAGATTTAAGTGAGTTTGAACGCGGTGTTATAGTTGACGCACAAACGACGGGACACAGAATGAAGTGGGGATATTTCCGTACGACCATTTCACGAGTGTTCCGTGGACATCTGTAATCTGGTAAAACGTCAAATCTCCGACAATGCTGCGGCCGGAAAAAGATCCTGCAAGAACGGGACCAAAAACGACTGAAGGTAATTGTTCAGCATGACAGAAGTGCAACCCTCCCGCAAATTGCTGCAGATTTCAATGCTGGGCCATCAGCAAGTATCAGCGTGCGAACTATTCAACGAAACATCCTCGATATGGGCTTTCGGAGCCGTAGGCCCACTCGTGTAGCCTTGATGACTGCAAGACACAAAGCTTTACGCCTCACCTGGGCCCGTCAACATCGATGTTGGACTGTTGATGACTGGAAACGTGCTGCCAGGTCGTTTCAGATTGTATCGAGTGGATGGACGTGTACGGGTATGGAGACAATCTCATGAATCCGTGGACCCTGCATGTCATTAGGGTACTGTTCAAGCTGGTGGAGGCTCTGTAAGGGTTTGGGCGTGTGCCGTTGGAGCGATATGGGATCCCTGATACGTTCAGATACGACACTGACAGGTGACACGTAAGTAAGCATCATGTCTGATCACCTGCATCCATTCATGTCCATTGTGCATTCCGCAAAGTGGCTCCAGGAACACTCTTCTGAGTTTGAACACTTCCGCTGGCCACTAAGCTCCCCAATCATGAACATTACTGAGCATATCTGGAATGTATTGTAACGTGCTGTTCAGAAGAGATCTCCACCCCATCGTACTATTGCGGATTTATGGACAGCCCTCCACGATTCAAAGTGTCAATTCCAGCCAGCACTGCTTAAGACATTAATCGAGTCCATGCCACGTCGTAATGCGTCACTTCTGCGTGCCAGAAGTGCCAGTTTCTTTGGCTCTTCAGTGTATATATTCGCACAGCCCTGCACGATTCAAAGTGCCAATTCCATCCAGCACTGCTTAAGACATTAGTCGAGTCCACGACACGTCGTAATGCGGCACTTCTGCGTGCCAGAAGTACCAGTTTCTTTGGCTCTTCAGTGTATATATTCGTGCAGACTACTAATTATGGGATCCACGCAAAGGACTGCCTTTGAGAGACGAATGTGACTGATTCTGAAGGTAGAGACCAAAGCTGGAACAGATCTCGACCATTGCTAATAAAGATTACAATGATTTTGACTTGACAAATTTTAAAGGAAAATGTTTTCGAGATTAAATCTATGTTTTATAGCAGTTAAGTTAGGCATCATGTTTCTGAATCTGTGTACGCTGATGGTTCAAAGAAGGGGGACTCCCTTGGTTGTTGAGTCACGTTCCCCAAAGGTGTCTTCGGTTCAAATGGTTCTGAGAACTATGGGACTTAACAGCTGAGGTCATCAGTCCCCTAGACAGGATTCGAACCTGCGACCGTAGCGGTCGCGCGGTTCCAGGCTGAAGCGCCTAGAACCGCTCGGCCAATCCAGTCGGCAAAAATGTCTTCGGTATTCACCTTACAGTTACATGCAGTTTTAAAGTCAGTGGAGAATCTTTCTCATGTGTTACGATTTCCTTAGTGCCCTACTGGCGCTGCAACGAATAGTACTAGCGGAAAAATTACGTAAAATATATCGGTCACCCCCTTCCCCTCCATCAACAGAAGTGGACATGTCCCGTTCTACTATGTACTGGGGCAGGTGGCAATGATGGCAAATGAGTAAGCAGACCAGAAACCAAGAAGGCCAATGAGGAACAAGACGTGACACAATTTGCCGTTCTTTTGCAAGCCGTCGTTTCGATATTGAGTCAGACAGCAATGGCACATAATAAATTGTGGCCAGTAAGGCAAAACATCCGGCCGAAGAGTACCTCACATTACACACTCCAGTGGGGTGTCTTCTCGTATCTCTTGGAATTTAGTAACGACCTTTAAGTATCCCTCTATCATGTATTGTAACGGCTACAAGTATAATCCACCTCCATTTCACGTTCATTACTGTCAAAGCAGTTCGTTACAAGTGTTGACTGTATTTCAGTAAAATTATCATTGCTATTTATCACGATATTGTCCTATACGCAATATATCTAAAACTTCTGGACAGTATGTCGCATTACATCGAATGATTTCTAAATGCAATTAAAAGAAAAACCGGGAGAGACAGGTGTTAAGTGGGGCCCTATAGTCCACATTCTTAGTCCATTTTGGGATGAAATATTCTTGAACCATACCGAAAACATTTTTTGAATAAATAAACTTCGAGTGAAACTGTTAAATAATGGTTCAGATATGAAGATACTACAGTTTCAAACACGTTAATACTTCTTTCCTCACAAGATCCAGTGATAACACAAACATGCAGCTTCCCACTCGGTGGCGTACTGTCTCGTATCTGTTTTCATGTCCAAAGAAGATATCAATATATCACAATAGAGTTAGACACAGTAAAACTTATTACCTCAACCAATGTCTACAATCCTGTCCGGATGACCACATCTTGCATAGGAAACGAAAACAGAAAATTACCCCCCCCCCTCCTCTGTGTTTCCTCTGCTGCTCCTTTCAATGTGTGCTGAAAGTGGTGTATAACACCACACCTAGAACATATATCGCAGAGTGTAGCAAAAATACTGAAATCCTGCAACTATAGGGTTTCCAAGGGACACCACAGCCCTGTGTATTTTCGGTAGTAAAGATAACACCCAATCACTATCAAATAGTGGACTACATATGACTACTTGTCTTGTTTTGTATGTGATAAGTATTTTACTGGTTAATCAAGCAGAGACATCGCAACTAGGCTGGCTGAACATGAACGCAGCTGTAAGTTGCAAAATAATGACTCCACGTTTGATGAGGATGTACTGAGTGTGGTCCACAGTCCAATGTCTTTCACTCAGTAAACAAAGGCTAAAACTCAACCTGATGGGAGCCTTGGAAAGCAACAAACGTCTGCCCACAGTCCTGATTTAACATTAAATGATCAAACACTGCTCAATACTTACCCTCTTCTAAACTTTACTTGATCCCTCAGTTTTTCATAACTTCCCACACTGTTTCTTTCTATTCCTCCATTTTCTTATATTGATTAATTTATCTTTTATTTTAGTTGCCTATATACTTCATTAAGTCTGTTGTTACAATTGTCACTTCTGTCTCTACACTGTCTCTGTACCACTTTCTGTAGGGAACACTTCTTGAAGTTATTCTTTGGTAGACTTGTCATGTCAAGTACAAATTTATTGTAAATTGTTATATAGGCAATGTTTTTAGAGATTAGGGTTGACTTTTCTCTGGTGTGTTTCCTTTATATAAGGATCAGCCAAATGAAAACGAGACAGCTGAAAAAAAAACTAAAACGTTTATTATTTAGAAAGTAATTATCAGACAGTTAATACTTTTATCCCGCTGTGAGACAAGACAGTAAGTGGCTTTATGGAAAAAATGTCTGTTGTTGCGTACAAAAACTTGATTGGACCCAGGCGTGTACTTCATCATCCGCACCAAATCGTCGGCCACGAGTGCCTTACTTGAGGACTCCAAAAATAAGGAAATCACACAGGGAGAAATCAGGACTGTACGGAGGATGTGTAAGGGCTTCCCAGCGAAACATTTGCAACGTACTTGAAATAAACTTGGCAACATGTGTGCCTGCCCCGTGTGGCCGAAGTGGTTTATGCAGCATCTCCGTCATTCGTTTTGTAAATAAAATGCGTCTCTCTTGCTGTATTTTATTACATCCAGACGCGTTTCTCTCTTTACTTTAAGGCATCTTCAGTGAAATAGTTCTTGACGTTTTTAGTTGACATCTGCGTTTCCTCTTTTCTGGTCCCATGCTGGAGGTTGCAGTATAACTGAACTTCTGAAATATAAGCACGCTTTCATGTCACGAACATTTTGCTTCACAAATGTCAAATTGTTCGCGTTAACTGCTTTCGATCACTGAATTACAATGTCATCGGCGAACCTCAGAGTTTTTATTTCTTCTCCATGGATTTAATTCCTGCTCCGAAATTTTCGTTTGTTCCCTTTACTGCTTGCTCAATATACAGATTGAATAACATCGGGGATAGGCTACAACCCTGTCTCACCCCCTTCCCAACCACTGCTTCCCTTTCATGCTCCTCGACTCTTATAACTGCCATCTGGTTTCTGTACAAATTGTAAATAGCCTTTCGCTCCCTGTATTTTACCCCTGCCACCTTCAGAATTTGAAAAAGAGTATTCCAGTCAACATTGTCAAAAGCTTTCTCTAAGTCTACAAATGCTAGAAACGTAGATTTGACTTTCCTTAATCTATTTTCTAAGATAAGTCGTTGGGTATTGCCTCACGTGTTCCAACATTTCTACGGAATCCAAATTGATCTTCGCCGAGGTCGGCTTTACCAGTTTTTCCATTCGTCTGTTAAGAATTCGTGTTAGTATTTTGCAGCCGTGGCTCATTAAACTGATAGTTTGGTAATTTTCACATGTGTCAACACCTGCTTTCTTTAGGATTGGAATTATTATATTTTTCTTGAATACTGAGGTTATTTCGCCTGTCTCATACATCTTACTCACGAGACGGTAGAGTTTTGATCATGTGAATACCTTGCATTATTTTGAAACACGTCAACTAAGCGCAAATTTTCCGTCTCAACTGTAAAACAGATTAGCCCGCGCGAAACGAGTTTTTGAAGTTCCTTTACGGAATGAATCTCTAACCCTTACCGCACTGTGCGCTTTTAATTATTTGTTTCTTATTCCTAATTTCTACGCGTTGCCACAACGAGACGTCAAAGCGCGAGTTTCGCATTTAAGTTTGCCGTCCTTTCTTGAGGCCCGTGTACGAAGTTGGTAACGTAATTATTGCGCAGGTTTAGGCCAACTTTGAAGTTTTAATTGGTTGTGTGCTGTGACGGTCGGTGGCAAACAGCTCCAGTGCCCCCTCAGCTGGGCTGGGCCGTGCTAGCGAGTATAAATCAGGGCCAGGTGCGGCCAGTAATAACCACGCCGTATATCTCAGTTAGTTGGCCACTTTAAGGCCCGGTCTGTAATCGCTTCAAGTTGCCGGTACGTGAACTGCGGCGTTACGACAAAGCCGTGAAAGTTGATGGCCCGGAGATAACTATCTGCTACTTACTCCCCACTAAAATTCTGCTCTTCTTTATCGCCAGATAAATGCTCTCGTGTTACTGAAACGTCACACTTGCACCGGCCTAAATGCACATTAAGCTCCCCTCTTAAGAAAGAGCGAAGCGAATGAATATATCTTCCACGGCTTCTTTGTAAAGGTGAGGTTTCTGTCACTTTTCTACCTCCAATTAAGCAGGGCTGTAAACACACTAGTTACTAGGAAGACGAACGTGTATCGAATAGCAGTTACTACATTCTCTGAAATGACGGTCACAGGGCAGGTCACAAGGGTGAGCACCCATGGATGTTGAGTGTAAGGGTTACCCCAGCAAGATCAACATTATACACAGTCTGCACGGTGACAGTTTATTTGTACGATTTTACCCAGTGATACAATTAAGCAGATTTCTTCGTGTGCGAAATATTCGAATGAAACGCTGTAAAGTATGTATGTAGAATTGTAAACGGGTCCTAGCCAAGGCTCGACATACGTTACATACCAAGAATAATGGAGATGTAACCCTTGCGCGCAATTTCTGGTTAAGCCACCTCACAAGGACAGTTATAAATTTAAAAATTAGAGGGTCGCCACCAGCCCAAGCCCTTCCTAACAATTAAGAAAAGCCCGATCTGGAAATTATCGTTTTAATTAAATTAAGAATTTAATGACAAGAATGAAATTTTTTGAAAGAAACTAACAAGATGAACAGCACTGTATGTGGTACATCAATGAGCTTGTTTAATTAAATGTGAATTTCTTAATTTGAGGCAGCACACCCGTTCACTTTGATCTTTTTCTCCCATTTCTGTTCACCACAAGCGAGCAGATTAGCTTTTTTAAAAAATCGGGGAATAGAATATTAATTCGAAAAGTGGCATCACTGAGAAAGATAAAGGTCGCAGAATTTATCTTTTACGTAGCACGTTTATTTCGTGACTGAATTTGATGAACACATGACTGGTGCCTGAATAAAAAAAAATTAACTAAATAATTCGCCAAAAAATGGTAGAATAGCGCTGTTAAAAAGGAAAAAACACACAAAAGAGAAGTGGAACACAATAATTCGATCATTTCATCTACATATCCACGACAGAAATAGTTCAGAGAGATACCTATCACCGTTATGCTAGCTTGGAAAGAGGTTTATCATATTCGCAAGGTTTATATAGGACATGAAAACCGCGCCTGCCGTTTAGGAACGGCAGAACTTCAGTACATGGTAAACTTGATTACGAGCTAACTGTTCAGAAATTAGACATTAAACAAAGCAGAAATGTAGGAAATTTTAATGGTGCAATACCAGAATAATTTTACCTCCACGAAATAAAATTAACTCGGCAAGGCAGAAAGCCCCCCCCCCCCCCCCAATTGTTTCAACCCACACGTGGGCCGTTCAGAAACAAACTGTTTCAAAAAAGTAATATTTTACTGAAATTATAACACACAAACAATTAAACTGGTAATATGAAAACTTATTGCAGTGCAGTAGTAGACCAGAAGGATTATCAGTTACCAAACACGAACTCGGACACGAATTGAACACGAACACAAAGAGAGAATAGCATCTTCCACGAAAACATAGAAAATAAGAATAAGAATAAAAGAAATTATTCCCACTTTCACCCGAAGTTATACTGACTAGTTCTTCCTAAACATATTCACCGCTAAAAATTCCACACCATGATGTCCGAATAGAACAAAGCAACTTACGCACTTTTCAATTCAACCACCACCTTCTGCGATTTTTTAACAAAATAATCATGCCACATATCGAAAATACATAACTACACACGCTTCAGTTGTACTTACACATTACATGATTTTAACATAGGGAAGTTCTAATTCGACCTACTTCCTATTAGCAAAAACCATCTCTAGGAGCTACGAACTGTACTCACAAACCGCTAGCTGCAGAGTGTCCTTTCTCTACCGGGCTTCACCTAACTACCGGTGCAACGCAAGCTACTAGAGGGGGAGGCTTCCGCCACCAACCTGACGGACAAACCAACCTCAGACTAAAAGTGGTAAATCTCTCTGTCCACGTACTGGGATCCTAAGTTGGTCATCCTGTGCTACCCTCCAAACGAGTTGCAAACATCACCTGCTCCTAGCAGACAACAACCAACTCTGCGCTCCCCATAAAAGAAACCCGAAACCAGCGTAAAAACACTCATTCAGTCGCATTCACGCACACATATGGTAGGGTGAATGGAAAAACGTAATAAATACAGGTCATGATTTCCTCGGGGAAGATCAGTTTGGATTCCGTAGAAATACTGGAACACGTGAGGCAATACTGATCTTACGACTTATCTTAGAAGAAAGATTAAGGAAAGGCAAACCTAAGTATCTAGCATTTGTAGACTTAGAGAAAGCTTCTGACAATGTTGACTGGAATACTCTCTTTCAAATTCTAAAGGTGGCAGGGGTAAAATACAGGGCGCGAAAGGCTATTTACAATTTGTACAGAAACCAGATGGCAGTTATAAGAGTCGAGGGACATGAAAGGGAAGCAGTGGTTGGGAAGGGAGTAAGACAGGGTTGTAACCTCTCCCCGATGTTAGTCAATCTGTATATTGAGCAAGCAGTAAAGGAAACAAAAGAAAAGTTCGGGGTAGGTATTAAAATCCATGGAGAAGAAATAAAAACTTTGAGGTTCGCCGATGACATTGTAATTCTGTCAGAGACAGCAAAGGACTTGGAAGAGCAGTTGAACGGAATGGATGGTGTCTTGAAGGAATGATATAAGATGAACATCAACAAAAACAAAACGAGAATAATGGAATGTAGTAGAATTAAGTCGGGTGATGTTGAGGGTATTAGATTAGGAAATGAGACACTTAAAGTAGTAAAGGAGTTTTGCTATTTGGGGAGCAAAATAACTGATGATGGTCGAAGTAGAGAGGATATAAAATGTAGACTGGCAATGGCAAGGAAAGCGTTTCTGAAGAAGAGAAATTTGTTAACCTGGAGTATAGATTTAAGTGTCAGGAAGTCATTTCTGAAAGTATTTGTATGGAGTGTAGCCATGTATGGAAGTGAAACATGGACGATAACTAGTTTGGACAAGAAGAGAATAGAAGCTTTCGAAATGTGGTGCTACAGAAGAATGCTGAAGATTAGATGGGTAGATCACATAACTAATGAGGAAGTATTGAATAGGATTGGGGAGAAGAGAAGTTTGTGGCACAACTTGACCAGAAGAAGGGATCGGTTGGTAGGACATGTTCTGAGGCATCAAGGGATCACCAATTTAGTATTGGAGGGCAGCGTGGAGAGTAAAATCGTAGGGGGAGACCCAGAGATGAATACACTAAGCAGATTCAGAAGGATGTAGGTTGCAGTAGGTACTGGGAGATGAAGAAGCTTGCACAGGATAGAGTAGCATGGAGAGCTGCATCAAACCAGTCTCAGGACTGAAGACCACAACAACAACAACATGATTTCCTATGGGACACAAAAAAATCAAACATAAAATCGTTTAATAAGCCTCAGTTTGATTGCTCAGTCTTTCTGGGAGAGTTAATAAATTAAACTGCAATCAGGCGGTGGACAGAATAGGATGCACAGAATCCAGTGAGACAAGCGTCTTATGAAACGACTCCGCCGAGACGTTTCAACGCTAATTTCAAAGTACACAGTTTATAGCCGAGAAAAATGCGTCACAACACTCAGTGAAACAGATGTTCCTAAGAATTTCAATAAATTTTCCATTTAACAAAATGTACGCCTAGCGCTTACTAAACTGTCAGTAACAATTTATCTTTCGAAAACGATTTAAACGAAATTTGCAATTTTAGAAAAACGAGCACCTGGCTCTTACTAAACCATGTAACAATAACAATTTACCTTTTTAAAACAATTTGAATAATATTTGCAATTTTAGAAAAATGTGTACCTGGCGCTTACCAAACTTCCAATTAATAATTTTGTAATTAAGAAACAGCCGCCCCCACGCTCACTAAGTCATTAACTAATAGCAATTCTAGTTACAAGATAGTTAATATCATAACTTGCCATGGCGCTCAGCAAATGATTAATTAAATATCAACAAGTGAGTTCGAAGTAAGCTCCGAACATAACTGTTAACAGCCATCAGTGTAAAGTCAGATGTGTTTAAGAAAGTGAGATACGTACAATAAAGTTATTATTGTATTATAGCTCCGGCGTCGAACCGTCAGCAAACGCGGCAGACCGACTTGAGGTGGCTCGGTCTCCTCTAACAACGATACATTGATCGATTGGTATGTCGACAAAAAAAGAGCAGCGGCAAACCCATGGCCGAACATACGAGCGGAAACCTGCCCTAGGCTCTCGTATGGTAACTGGGGAGGTGACATAGGCCCACGAATGGACTGAACTAAATTCTAAATCAACAAATTGTTAAAAACAAGGATGAACAATTACAAATGAGGAACAACCAATTCCACTTAAGGGAAGTAAGAGCGACGTTCTTACATTGGTCCGCACGAATAGTGTCTATACACATTAGCACTGGCTTCGAATTTAAGTTACAAGAAAATGGGAACTCAACCACAAATCAGGCAATTTATATTCCATTTCATCTTCATCTACGTCCTCTTCTATTTCTATAATATTGCCCTCAAGTACACTGCCCTTGTAAAGACCCTCTATATACTCCTTCCACCTAGCTGCTTTCCCTTTTTTCCTTAGGACTGGTTCCCCATCTGAGTTCTAGATATTCATACAGGTGGTTCTCTTTTGTCCAAAAGTCTCTTTAATTACCCTGTAGACAGTATCTATCTTACCCCTACTGACACATGCTTCTACATCCTTACATTTGTCCTCTAGCCATCCTTGCTTAGCCATTTTGAACTTCCTGTCGATTCTGTTTCAAAGACGTTTGTATTCCTTTTCGCCTGCTGCATTTACTGCGTTTTTATGTTTTCTCCTTCCATCAATTAAATTCAATATATCTTCTGTTACCCAAGGATTTCTACTTGCATTGTCTCTTAACCTACTTGATCCTCTCCTGCCTTCACTATTTCACCTCTCAAAGCTACCCATTCTTCTACCGTATTTCTTTCCCCTGCTCTTGTCAACCGTTCCCTAATGCTCTCTCTGAAACTCTCTACATCTGGTTCCTTCAGTTTATACAAATTCCACCTCCTTAAATTCCCACCTTTTTGCAGTTTCTTCAGTTTTAATATCCAGTTCATAACCAATAAATTGTGATTGGAGTCCACATCTACCCCTGAAAAGTCTTACAATTTAAAACCTTGTTCCTAAATCTCTCTCTTACCATTATATATTCTGTCTGAAACTTTCAAGTGTCTCCAGGCTTCTTCCACGAATACAAACTTCTTTCACGATTCTTAAAGCAAGTGTTAGCTATGCTTAAGTTATGCTCTGTACAAAATTCTACAAGGCGGCTTCCTCTTTCATTCCTTACACCCAGTCCATATTTACCTACCTACTACTTTTCCTTCTCTTTCTTTTCCTACTATCCAATTCCAGTCCTCCATGTCTATTAAATTTTCGTCTCCATTTGTAACGTGGCTAGAATTTCGCACCTTACAAGCACTCGTCTACATACTTTGCCGTGATTTACAATCTGAATTAGGTATAATTTGATAGGTTGTACATCGTATATACAGGGTGTTTCAAAAATGACCGGTATATTTGAAGCGGCAATAAAAACTAAACGAGCAGCGATAGAAATACACCGTTTGTTGCAATATGCTTGGGACAACAGTACATTTTCAGGCGGACAAACTTTCGAAATTACAGTAGTTACAATTTTCAACAACAGATGGCGCTGCGGTCTGGGAAACACTATAGTACGATATTTTCCACATATCCACCATGCGTAGCAATAATATGGCGTAGTCTCTGAATGAAATTACCCGAAACCTTTGACAACGTGTCTGGCGGAATGGCTTCACAGATGTACTGCTTCAGCTGTTCAATTGTTTCTGGATTCTGGCGGTACACCTGGTCTTTCAAGTGTCCCCACAGAAAGAAGTCACAGGGGTTCATGTCTGGCGAATAGGGAGGCCAATCCACGCCGCCTCCTGTATGTTTCGGATAGCCCAAAGCAATCACACGATCATCGAAATATTCATTCAGGAAATTAAAGACGTCGGCCGTGCGATGTGGCCGGGCACCATCTTGCATAAACCACGAGGTGTCGCAGTGACGTCTAAGGCAGTTTGTACCGCCACAAATTCACGAAGAATGTCCAGATAGCGTGATGCAGTAATCGTTTCGGATCTGAAAAATGGGCCAATGATTCCTTTGGAAGAAATGGCGGCCCAGACCAGTACTTTTTGAGGATGCAGGGACGATGGGACTGCAGCATGGGGCTTTTCAGTTCCCCATATGCGCCAGTTCTCTTTATTGACGAAGCCGTCCAGGTAAAAATAAGCTTCGTCAGTAAACCAAATGCTGCCCACATGCATATCGCCGTCATCAATCCTGTGCACTATATCGTTAGCGAATGTCTCTCGTGCAGCAATGGTAGCGGCGCTGAGGGGTTGCCGCGTTTGAATTTTGTATGGATAGAGGTGTAAACTCTGGCGCATGAGACGATACGTGGTCGTTGGTGTCATTTGGACCGCAGCTGCAACACAGCGAACGGAAACCCAAGGCCGCTGTTGGATCACCTGCTGCACTAGCTGCGCGTTGCCCTCTGTGGTTGCCGTACGCAGTCGCCCTACCTTTCCTGCACGTTCATCCGTCACGTTCCCAGTCCGTTGAAATTTTTCAAACATATCATTTATTGTATCGCTTTTCGGTCCTTTGGTTACATTAAACCTCCGTTGAAAACTTCGTCTTGTTGCAACAACACTGTGTTCTAGGCGGTGGAATTCCAACACCAGAAAAATCCTCTGTTCTAAGGAATAAACCATGTTGTCTACAGCACACTTGCACGTTGTGAACAGCACACGCTTACAGCAGAAAGACGACGTATAGAATGGCGCACCCACAGACTGCGTTGTCTTCTATATCTTTCACATCACTTGCAGCGCCATCTGTTGTTGAAAATTGTAACTACTGTAATTTCAAAAGTTTGTCCGCCTGAAAATGTACTGTTGTCCCAAGCATATTGCAACAAACGGTGCATTTCTATCGCTGCTCGTTTAGTTTTTATTGCCGTTTCAAATATACCGGTCATTTTTGAAACACCCTGTATGAATATTTAAAGAAGACTGACATTGTCACGTACACCTTGCAAATAGTTGCTAAAGCTTATTGCATGAAAGGTGATGGACTGTCTTTATTATCAAAACAGCGTAATGAATGATTGCATATGCTAGCAGAGGTTGGAATGCCATTGGAAATGAAACGGCAGACGTAACTCGGCCTTGATGGAAACGCCCGCACAGGTGTGTTAGTCCTGCTTAACACAGGAAGTAGCCCAAGAGGGACGGTCGGGGCACCTGAGTGCTGAAGCACAATAAAGCTGCGGCCGTCCGGTTTTGTCGCGAGGCCAGAAAGATAACCGGACAGTACTTCAGAAATTCTGAATATCTTGGAGGCAGCAGAGAGGAACAAGGAAGCGTCACCTCGGAAATCACACAGGCTGGGTTAATTCCGAGGATATTTACTCTGAGAATCGTATGTATTCCTGATCAACGGTGTAGGTATTTCCTCACAAACTTTCCGCTCTGGGCGACAAAAGACTAAAATATGGTTGGTCGGCGTTCGGAAGAATCTGTAGAGAGGGAGAATATTCCAAGGTTTCGGGAATATGATTCACCATCTGCCGTTACGAGGGAGGGGAGCCGAGCTTTGTCGGGAAGCCAGCCCTATAGAGAAAGAGATTTTGAGCGTCTGTGTTAGTCGGTCGCTTAGTATCAGTTTATGTTGGTACAGACAGACTTGCTGTCTTTGCTCTCAGGAGATTTTATACACTGCTAGCCACCGTAAATGCAACACCTAGAAAGACAAGAGGTAGCTCAACAAAATTTATTTTGTAGATAACATGTTGACCAAGTATCAAATGATTACGTTTACAGACGTCTGTGACATGTGGTTCCTGCCAGAATCAGTAGCCAGAGTAGCCGCCATTGTTGGAGATCACCGCTGCCACACGTCTCGGCATTGAGTCAAAGAGACGTTGGATGTGTTCCTGGGGTACAGCAGCCCATGCAGCTTCCACACGTTGCCAAAGATCAGCTGGTGTGACAGCTTGGGATGTAATCTGGGTCACTCGTTGAGCAACCATGGACCACATGTTTTCTATCGGCGAAAGATCCGGAGAGCGAGCCGGCCAGGGAAGCAATTCAATCTGGTTATTGACGAAGAACCTTTGGACAATGAGTGCCACGTGTGGTCGCGCATTATCCTGTTGAAATATGGCTGTGGCCGAGCCCTGAATGTAAGGAAGGACAACTGGCTCCAGCACCTCGGATATGTAGCACCGGCTATTTAAAGTACCGGCAATGCGTACTAGAGGCGTGCGAGAGTAATATCCAATACCGCCCCATACCATAATACCCGGTGCAAGACCAGTGTGGCGGTGCATAATGCAGCTGTCCAGCATCCTCTCTCCTCGGTGTCTCCACACTCGAATCCGACATCGTCGTGCTGCAGACAGAAGCGTGCCTCGTCAGTAAAGACAACGTCATTCCATTCTGCCGTCCACATCCATCTGTCATCACACCATTGGCGACGGAGACGTCTGTGGTTCTGCGTCAATGGTAGACGAAGCAATGGACGTCTTGCGGACAGACCACTCTGCTGTAAACGGCGTCGAATGGTACACGCAGGCACTGGATGATGCGTTACAGACGCAATGTGCTGTGCTATGGTTCGGGATGTCACTGAGCGATCCGTCACTCCCATGCGCACAATTTGCCCATCAGCACGTACAGTGGTGCACCGAGGTGGATGCGATCGACCACGTCGGTCCGTCGTACCCTCCTGCATCCAATGGTCACATATCCGCATTACAGTTGTTTGGTTTCGTCCAACACGACTAGCGATTTCTCTGTATGATAATCCACAATCTCGGTAAGCCACTATCCTTCCTCTGTCGAACTCGGATACTTGATGAAAAGATGTTCGCTGGTTTCTACGAGGCATAACTGATCGTCTTGTGAAACAACCACAAGGTAAACACACGTGCCGAACGTACACTCTTCGAAATCGCCAAGCCTTAAATGGCGCTATGAGGTGGCGCCACAGGCGCGCGTGATGTGCGTCTGCGCTGAAATTCTAATCAGTTGCATATCTCATCGCTGCAAACTCATGGTGTAAATTTCACTTGATTCGGATGCTTCCTTCAGGGTGTTGCATTTACGGTGGCCAGCAGTGTAGTTAGTGAACAGTTAGGCATTGTACTGTTGCGAACTTATGCGATTCTGGGCTTCGATTCTGGGTAGGGAGTCGTCGTTAAGTACGCAGCGTTCAGTGATTGAGAACACCTCTTCGGTCTATACTCACGTTGAGACGTTATCTCAACTCCGTCCTTGTGGCTGGGAGTTCGCGTTTCTCGCCTGGAGAGTACAGAGAGGAGAAGACAATATTAGATTATATTAGTGAGAGGACTGCCTTCTGCCGTCCTAGTGTTTGAATGAGGTTTTTTTTATATTTTGTGGCTGGAGTTCATCCGTCGTCGCAAACGTGTACGATAACCATCACTCTGACGTACTGGACACAGTATATATGGTGATATTGCAAACTGTTTCGGTTTATTAGGACTATGAAGCTAAATAGCTGTGATCACGTAACTTTATTTCCACTGAGGTTGCACACCACTGTACATCATATTTGAAAGTAGTGACTTTTAGTATTTGGTACGTAGATGACGTCAGTCATCTCGCATTATTTATATTAGATCCCGTAGCCGCAAAAGGGGAAGATTTGGGAAAATTGATCGGTAACATTAGTTAGGAAATTCATTTGTATCTCTCTATGTCCACTGGCCATCGATATGTAAACACTGTGATATATGAAGGGGTTTTAATCTACATTAAATGTGTAAACAGAAACAACAAAATGTTGTTGTTCTTAGTTCCCTTAATCATTCATTTATGTTCATGTTGTAGTTTATATGTTAAAGAGCAAGACAGAGGGAATAGTATCACTATTAAGAGATCCTAAGATTTGCCTCAGACATGTCCAAATCTTCATTTCGGCGTTGAGTATTTTCCGGTGGGCTTTCATTTTACACCTGCCTGGAGTAGCATCTTGGAACTTAACTATCTAAACAATTTCCTTTATCGCATCATACATTTCTTCAATCTCTTCATCATCTGCACGACCAGTTGGCATATGAACTTGTACTACTGTGGTATGTGTGGTCTTCGTGTCTGTCTTAGTTAAAACGATGCGTTAACTATGCTGTTTGTAGTAGCTTATCCGCGTTCATATTAAGCCTACTCATTATTAAGCCTACTCCTGCATTATCTTTATTTGATTCTGTATTTATAACCCTGTATTCACCTGACCAGAACTATTATACCACCAGCCACCGTACATCACTAATTCCCACTATATCTAACTTTCACCTGTCTGCTTCCCTTTTTAAATTTTCTAACGTGCCTGCCCGATGCAGTGCTCTGACATTCCACTCTCCGATATGAAGAACGTCAGTTTTGTTTCTCCTGGTAACGACGTCCTCTTGAGTAGTCCCCAACCGGAGATCCGAATGGGGGGCTATTTCACTTCCAGAATATTTTACCCAAGAGGATGCCATCATCATTTAACCATACTGTAAAGCTGCATGCCCACTGGAAAAATTACAGCTGTAGTTTCCCCTTGCTTTCAGCCGTTCGCAGTACCAGCACAGCAAGGCCGTTTTGGTTGACTTTAAAAGGCCAGATCAGTCAATCATCCAGACTGTTGGCCCTGCAGCTACTGAGGAGGCTGCTTCCCCTCTTCATTAACCACACATTCGTATGTCCACTCAACAGATACCCCTCCTTTGTGGTTGCACCTACGGTACGGCTGTCTGTACCGCTAGGCACGCAAGCCTCCCTACCAACGGAAGGTCCATGGTTCATGGGGGCATATCTATAAAAATATTATGTCACTAAGACACTGGAGACAAAAAGTCATACAAAACCAAAGAAATGAGAAGAAAATTCTGTTTTAACAGAACTGGTTGCGTGATATGGGGGGGGGGGGGGTGTTGTTAAGCATGCAGACACTTTTAAATCTCTCTAAGTTTGAAGGTTTCTTAAGTACGATTTCCTCGAAGTAAACTTTTTCTTCTTCAGAAGAACGACAGAGAATTTTTTAAGAAAAAAATTAACAAATCGATTTTTTTTATCATTCGTCACCTACTAGACCCCTTAAGCAAGTGGTCCAGTTCATCGTTGGACAGGGTGGTTCAAACTACTTTCGCCACTTGAGCCAGTGTAGACGGAAAACTACAGTGACAGAAAAAAAATCGCAGCACCAAGAAGGAGCCGTGTGATATAAACGAAAGGTGGTAGGCGTGTTTCTACATCTGGAAGATGATATCTATTCAGATTGCGCACCCGTCGCATAAGAGTGGCGCTAGTAATACTACTATGACGATGCAAATCAGATTTCCATTAGATGTACGTTGTAACGTTCGTAAACGTTAGCATCTTTTGAAGCTGGACATGGTGAATTGGTGCTAGTCAGAACAGCCTTTAAAGTGACAAAGACGCTATCATCAACCACTTTCTGGGTTTGACGGAAGTCGTGTAATAAGGCTTCGAGAAGCTGCATGTTTCTTCTGTGAATGCTGGCAGCGGTGGCCATTAGAATGTACGGTCGCAAGAAGATCGGGTTTCGGATAGCCAAATGGGGCTATCGAGAGGGAAGTTGTTTATGGCTTTGGCGAGTCGTACTCCATCTGTGGCAGCAATTCTAGCAGCAATTGGCAGCACAGTGACACAATAAACTGTTACAAATCGTGTATTTCAAGGGGATCTTCGAGTCAGACGCTCCGTAGCGTTCATTCTACTGACCCCAAGTCACCACCATTTGCGACTTCAGTTGTGTCAAATGAGAGCTCATGACAGCGCGACTGCTACGGTCACAGGTTCGAATCCTGCCTCGGGCATGGATGTTTGTGATGTCCTTAGGTTAGTTAGGTTTGAGTAGATCTAAGTTCTAGGGAACTGATGACCCCGGATTTTAAGTCCCATAGTGCTCAGAGCCGTTTGAACCATTTTGAGAGTTCGTGGGAGGCCAGGGTGTGGCCTGTTGCGCTTTCTGACGAAAGCTGAGTCTATCTCAGTAGTGGCCGTGTGTTGGTTAGAAGGAGACTCTCTGAGCACTTGCAAGCAAGCTGTCTGCGTACCAGACCCTCTGGACCATCACCTACGGGTATGGTCTTGGATGCGATTTCATGACAGCAGGAACACTCTCATAACTACTCCACGCACCCTCACTGCAAAATTGTACCTCAGTCTGGTGGTTCAACCTGTTGTGCTGCCATTCATGAACAGCATTCCAGGGGCTCTTTTCCAACAAGATAACTCTCGCCAACATACGCTGTTGTAATTCAAAATACTCTTCAGAATGTCGACACGTTGCCTTGGCCTGCTCGATCACCAGATCCGTCTCTAATCGAGCACATACGGGACATCATCGGTCGCAACCCCACTGTCATCCAAAATAACATTATCCATCCGTGTGTTGACCGATCAAGTGCATCTGGCGTGGAACTCCACCCAACAAACTGACATCCGGCACCTGTACAACACAATGCATGTATTACTCAAATAACTTAATTGGGATGCATCCGGGTGACGTCGTCGACAAGTGTCGATATTTCGACAGGAGCACGCCCTGTCATTTTCAAGACCGTTTGGCCTTGAAGATGGAATGGTGGGCTCCTGTCGAAATGTCAGCGGAAAGTTCCACGGGACTGGAAGAAGGCCCAGGTCATAGCAATCTATAAAAAGGGTAGAAAATCGAATGCACATAATTACCGGTCAATTTCACTGACATCCATTTGTTGTAGAATGATGGAACATATTCTGTGTTCAGACATAATGACGTTTCTAGACTCTGACCAGCTCATCTGCTGAAACCAGCAAGGTTTTAGGAAACAGCGGGCGGGTGAGACACAGCTGGCCGTCTTTGCGCATGATATACAACAGGCTCTAGATCCCAGCTCCCAGGTTGATGCCATATTTCTTGACTTTCGAAAGGCGTTCGACTCAGTTCCGCACTGTCGCTTGCTACAAACAGTGCTCGCTTGCGGTCTATCCAATGACACATGCGGTTGGATAGAAAGTTTTCTAACAGACAGCGAGCAGTATGTCGTTCTGAACGGGGTGAGTTCAACAGAAACAAGCGTAACTTCAGGTGTGCCCCAGGGCAGCGTAATGGTCCGCTGCTTTTTACTATTTACATAAAGGATCTGGTTGGTGGTATTGACAGCGGCATTGGACTGTTTGCTGATGATGCTGTAGTCTACAGGAAAGTAGCATCACACGAAAGTTGTGAACAAATCAATGAGGATTTGCAGAAAATAAACGCGTGGTGTAATTACTGGCAGTTATCTCTCAATATTAGTAAGTATAACCTACTGCGTATAACAAGGCGAAAATCACCATTAATGTACGAGTACAAATAGATGATCAGTCTTTGAAAGTGGTAACATCAGTCAAGTATCTGGGTGTGACCATTCGAAATTATCTCAAATGGAATGATCAGATTACACATGTAACGGTTAAGGCAAACTCTAGATTGCGGTTTATTGGTAGAATCCTGAGGCCATGATGTCCTTCAACAAAGGAAATAGCTTACAATGCGTTAGTTCGTCCAGTCTTAGAGTATTGTTCGTCTGTATGGGACCCTTACCAGTTGGGTCTGATTCGAGAGATTGAGAAGGTCCAAAGAAGAGCGGCAAGATTCGTGACTGGTACATTTTGCCATCGCGAGAGCATTACAAATTTCATAGAAAGTTTGAAGTGGGACACTCTTGCATATAGACGGCGCGCTAAACGGAAGGGGCTGTTCACTAAATTTCGAAACCCGATCTTCACCAAGGATGTAGAGCATACTTTATTACCACCAACTTTCAAATCGCGCAATGATCACCGTTCGAAGATAAGGGAAATTAGAGCTTGTACTGAGGCGTTCAGACAGTCGTTTTTCCCTCTCGTGATCCGCGAGCGGAACAGAGGGGGCTGGTGGGGCGGGGGGGGGGGGGGGATATGACCTTGGCGCGAATTGTGCTCTCCGCCACACACCGCTGGGTGACTAACGGAGTATATCTGGAGATGTAGATGCCAAAGGCATCCCTGGAATGCATTCCCGTAAGTTATATGAACATTTTATAAGTCGGGAGAAACTAAAGTCTCAGAATGCGTGCATATTTGTTGGTCACACGGGTTATTAATGCAATGCCCTACCTCGCGCCTACGAGTACATTAACCTGTGATCTTGCAAAGTTACTCATTGCAATATGTTACCTAGATAAATATATTCCCAAAATTTCATTATGCTTGATTTACTATTTTCTGGTGGTGTGATTTTTTTTACGTCAGTGTATTTGCCGTATGGGTACCCAACTTTATAGAAATGTTGTTCAGACTGTGCGCTGCAGGATTTGCATTATTAGTAACGTTAGTGTCATGATTGGCTTTAGACGCCGATACGGGTACGGCGACGTAGGGTTGAAACACAAATATCAGTGTCCATCACAGTTGCAGGTAGTCAGCATGGGTCGGGACAAGTGAGTGGATCTTTAGTTGTACCGCTATTCTATCTAAGCAACAACAATAATGATGCTACTTCTCGTGAGTATCTATGCATTGAAGGAATGCGGAGAGGTCTTGTTTCCGCAATGCGGTTGCAGAACATGATTCGGAAGTTTTAATTAACTGCCGATTTGGGAATTGTTCCCGGGATAGACCAATGGTTAATTCCACCACAAATTGTTGAAAAAAATTTACTGTTGCCGTGGCTGAGAATGCTGGGCGCAATGCGAAATCTTCAAGAAGAGAACGAGTTGATTCACTACAGCTTAACACCCCACAGTGCACCATTGTTTTGAGGAGTAAAATCATGCTGTTGTGGATGCAACGTTTGTGACCTGGAAAGTAAATAGGGTACCCAACTAACGATTGTTACGCTCTCATGTGTAAATTACACTACTGGCCATTAAAATTGCTACACCAAGAAGAAATGCAGATGATAAACGGGTATTAATTGGACAAATATATTATACTAGAACTGACATGTGATTACATTTTCACACAATTTGGGTGCATAGATCCTGAGAAATCAGTACCTAGAACAACCACCTCTGGCCGTAATAACGGACTTGACACGCCTGGGCATTGAGTCAAACAGAGCTTGGATGGTGTGTACAGATACAGCTGCCCATGCAGCTTCAAAACGATACCACAGTCCATCAAGAGCAGTGACTGGCGTATTGTGACGAGCCAGTTGCTCGGCCACCATTGACCAGACGTTTTCAATTGCTGAGAGATCTGGAGAATGTGCTGGCCAGGGCAGCAGTCGAACATTTTCTGTTCAGAAAGGCCCGTACAAGACCTGCAACATGCGGTCGTGCATTATCCTGCTGAAATGTAGGGTTTCTCAGGGACCGAATGAAGGGTAGAGCCACGGGTCGTAACACATCTGAAATGTAACGTTCACTGTTCAAAGTGCCTCAAATGCGAACAAGAGGTGACGGAGACATGTAACTAATGGCACCCCATACCATCACGCCGGTTGATACGCCAGTATGGCGATGACGAATACACGCCTCCAACGTGCGTTCACCGAGATGTCGCCAAACACGGATGCTACCATCATAATGCTGTAAACGGAACCTGGATTCACCTGAAAAAATTACGTTTTGTCATTCGTGCGCCCAGGTTCGTCGTTGAGTACACCATCGTAGGCGGTCCTGTCTGTGATGCTGCGTCAATGTTAACCGCAGCCATGGTCTCCGAGCTGATAGTCCATGCTGCTGCAAACGTCGTCGAACTGTTCGTGCAGGTGGTTGTTGTCTTTCAAAAGTCCCCATCTGTTGACTCAGGGATCGAGACGTGACTGCACGATCCGCTACAACCATGCGGATAAGATGCCTGTCATCTCGACTGCTAGTGATACGAGGCCGTTGGGATCCAGCACGGCGTTCCGTATTATCCTACTGAACCCACCGATTCCGTATTCTGCTAACAGTCATTGGATCTCGACCAACGCGAGCAGCAATGTCGCGATACGATAAACCGCAATCGCGGTAGGCTACAATCCGAACTTTATCAAAGTCGGAAACGTGATGGTACGCATTACTCCTCCTTACACGAGGCACCAGAACAACGTTTCACCAGGCAAAGCCGGTCAACTGCTGTTTGTGTATGAGAAATCGGTTGGAAACTTTCCTCATGTCAGCACGTTGTAGGTGACGCCACCGGCGCCAACCTTGTGTGAATGCTCTGAAAAGCTAATCATTTGCATATCACAGCATCTTCTTCCTGTCGGTTAAATTTCGCGTCTGTAGCACGTCATCTTCGTGGTGTGGCAATTTTAAGGGCCAGTAGTGTAAAATCTGTTTCTGTCAGTGGTTTATTCGTTATTTGTCTTTCGCATGTCGTTACAAATGTTTCTACAAAGTTTCATAGTGCTATTATGACTCGTTTATCATGGGCCCCTCTCAAGTAGTGAATGTTTAATTATAATCACACCGTATACTGGAGTGCTTGATTACTTTTCTGTCTCTTATTAGCTCCCGTACCGTCTGGAACCAAAACTAAAGCAGTCAGTAATGGTGTTTAAAAAACCATAGGATGTCCGGAATCGACAGACAGCAGCCTGACACAGCCCAGCTCGCGTCTCGCAGTGTGTGAGCTATTGATCTCCCACGGCGCGGCCGAGTGGAGTTCCGCGTCAGTCTTAATTGAGGGCGCAGCGGCTCCGTGGACTGCAGATAAGGCAGGGCGCCGGGTCGCAGAAACACTCTGCTAACAGGTGCTGCGCTGGCGCCGACACGGACGACTGGCGTTGTGGGTGTGCGCACAGTGCAAGGTGTGGAAGCTGCACTTCCAAGCGAGTAACTGCTCCTACTCTTATTGTGTCTGTCATGTTGTAACAAACGCGACTGGCTACGAGAGACCAGAACTCGATCTCGCTACCCGCCTTTTAGGACTGCCAGTGATACTATCCTAGCACACCTCGCGGCCTGACACAGAGCTGTAACTGGTGTGGGTGTTCTTTGGTGGAGGGTGGTGGGGTGGAATAAGTAAAAAACAGCTCTCTGTAACAGAAACCTATCCACAGTGGAGACAAAGACATGGGCCACCTCCTAATATCGTATCGAACCTCCCTTTGTCGTGCTTAGTGCTCCAGCTCGACAAGACATGGACTCAACAAGTGAACTGAAGCCGCCAGCAGAAATACTGAGCCACGGTACTTCTATAGCCTTCCATAATTGCGAAAGAGTGCTGGTGCAGAAGTTTGTGTACGAACTGACCTTTCGATTATGTTCAAAATGCTTCAAATGCCTCTGAGCGCTATGGGACTTAACTTCTGAGGCCATCAGTCCCTTATAACTTAGAACTACTTAAACATTGTTGTTGTTGTCTTCAGTCCTGAAACTGGTTTGATGCAGCTCTCCATGCTGCTCTATCCTGTGCAAGCTTCTTCATCTCCCAGTACCTACTGCAACCTACATCCTTCTGAATCTGGTTAGTGTATTCATCTCTTGGTCTCCCCCTACGATTTTTACCCTCCACGCTGCCCTCCAATACTAAATTGGTGATCCCTTGATGCCTCAGAACATGTCCTATCAACCGATCCCTTCTTCTGGTCAAGTTGCTCCACAAACTTCTCTTCTCCCCAATCCTATTCAATACTTCCTCATTAGTTATGTGATCTACCCACCTAATCTTCAGCATTCTTCTGTAGCACCACATTTCGAAAGCTTCTATTCCCTTCTTGTCCAAACTATTTATCGTCCATGTTTCACGTCCATACATGGCTACACTCCATACAGATACTTTCAGAAACGACTTCCTGACATTTAATTCTATACTCGATGTTAACAAATTTCTCTTCTTCAGAAACGCTTTCCTTGCCATTGCCAGTCTACATTTTATATCCTCTCTACTTCGACCATCATCAGTTATTTTGCTCCCCAAATAGCAAAACAACTTTACTACTTTAAGTGTCTCGTTTCGTAATCTAATACCCTCAACATCACCCGACTTAATTCGACTACATTCCATTATCCTCGTTTTTCTTTTGTTGATGTTCATCTTATATCCTCCCTTCAAGACCCTATCCATTCCGTTGAACTGCTCTTCCAAGTCCTTTGCTGTCTCTGACAGACTTACAATGTTATCGGCGAACCTCAACGTTTTTATTTCTTCTCCATGGATTTAATTCCTGCTCCGAATTTTTCTTTTGTTTCCTTTACTGCTTGCTCAATATACAGATTGAATAACATCGGGGAGAGGCTACAACTCTGTCTTACTCCCTTCGCAACCACTGCTTCCCTTTCATGTCCCTCGACTCTTATAACTGCCATCTGGTTTCTGTACAAATTGTAAATAGCCTTCCGCTCCCTGTATTTTACCCCTGCCACCTTTAGAATTTGAAAGAGAGTATTTCAGTCAACATCGTCAAAAGCTTTCTCGCCCGCATCTCGTGGTCGTGCGGTAGCGTTCTCGCTTCCCACGCCCGGGTTCCCGGGTTCGATTCCCGGCGGGGTCAGGGATTTTCTCTGCCTCATGATGGCTGGGTGTTGTGTGCTGTCCTTAGGTTAGTTAGGTTTAAGTAGTTCTAAGTTCTAGGGGACTTATGACCACAGCAGTTGAGTCCCATAGTGCTCAGAGCCATTTGAGCCAGCCAAAAGCTTTCTCTAAGTCTACAAATGCTAGAAACGTAGGTTTGCCTTTCCTTAATCTTTCTTTTAACATAACTAACCTAACTAACATAACTAACTAACATAACTAACCTAAAGACATCACACACATCCATGCTCGGGACACGATTCGCACCTGCGACCGTAGTGGTCGCGTGGTTCCAGACTGTAGCGTCTAGAACCGCTCGGCCACTCCGGCCGGCTCGATTATGTCCCATCAATGTTCGATGGGAGCTATGTCGAGAAGTCTGGGTGGCCAAATGATTCGCTCGAATTGTCCAAAATGTCCTTTAAACCGGATCGCGAACAAGTGTTGCTTGGTGACATGGCACATTGTCGTACATAAAATTTCCATTGTACATGAAGCCCATGAATGGCTGCAAATGGTCTCCAAGTAGCTCAACATAAGCATTTCCAGTCAGCGATCTGGTCAGCTGGATCAGAGAAAAAAAGTCCATTTGTTGTAAACACATCCCAAACCATCATGGAACCCCCACCAGCTTGCAGAGTGCCTCGTTGACAACTTGGGTTCAGGGCTTATAGGGACTGCACCACTCACGAACCCTACCATCAGCTGTCACCAACTGAAATCGGGACATCTGACCAGCCCACGGTTTTCCCCTCGCCTTGGATCCAACCGATATGGTCACGAGCCCAGGAGAGGCGCTGCAGGCGATATCGTGCTGTTAGCAAAAGGACTCCTTTCTGTCGTCTGCTGCCATTGGCCATTAATCTCAAATTTCGACGCATTTCCTTAACGGATACGTTCGTCGTACGCCCCACATTGATTTCCACGGTTATTTCACGTAGTGTTGCTTGTCTGTTAGCACTGGAAACTTTACGCATCCCCCACTGTTGTCGGTCCTTAAGTGAAGGTGGTCGGCCACTGCGTTGTCTGTGGTGAGAGTTAATGCTTGAAATTTGGTTCAGATGTGTGTGAATTTCTAAGGGTCCAAACTGTTGAGGTCATCGGTCCCTTAAATTTGGTATTCTCGGCACATTCTTGACCTGCTGATCCCGTGCGTCTAGCTCCAACTACCATTTTCTCATGAATCAGGTGATATGAACACAGATGAAAGTTCCGTCAATGCACTGCCGTTTTATACCTTGTGTACCTTCATCCTCATACATTCCTATCGCTATCCCATGACTTTTGAAACTTCAGTGCATTTACTTGTAGCTATAATTGGTGTCCGTTCTGTCGGATACGTACAACGCAACAGACATCACTTGCGATGAAGCAGGTGGGATATATACAAGAATAGGAATGAAATGAAACGGGATGGGAAAGAGGTAGGATGAAAATGGCTTCCAGCAGCACAGTTTACTGCAGCAATACAACGGCGAGAGCTGAAAATTTGTGCTGGACTGAGACGCTACTTCTCAAGAATGATTGCCTCACACAGCTCAGTCATCCAGACACGCTTGCCATCTGACTGAAATTCCCAAATTCCCGCTCGCCGTCTGAGTCAAATTCCCAAACTGCCGCTCGCCGCACCATATCGACCCCTCCCCTACCTCATACCCAATTAACCCTCTGACCGCAGGTTTTAATACCCACAGCAGTTCAGACGTTGGTCGTGTATACGGACTGAAAGTTTTCCATTACGTATCCTTCGCGTCCGTAGAATTATAGATAAGAATGACTCATTCAATAACGATCAAGTTATAACGTCTCCTGTTTACCGCGGAATAATCATTATTTACTTCGGATTCGGATGCCTTGTCCCGACACGGGTCCAAATTCATAATTCACCGTCACTGTTAACTTGCAATTTCGCAAATCCCGGGAAGCAGGGGGGTGTTACACGCTGAAGTATCCGGAACGCTGGTGTCCTGGCCCAGGTTGACACGGAAGACCCCAGGCCTTCCCATATGCATTTTAAGCTGTCAGTAGCTCCGAACTCGTGTCTAGTGCGTAGGGAGATGAATACATTTCTCCGGCGGCTGTTGGTGGTGTTGGCTATGAGCAGGAAATCTACAACAGACTTATACCCAGCGTTAATACCGTGTCAAGGGACTGTGTACGCGCGTCCCGTACGCCACCTATCCTTCTGACTAACTCCCTTCACAACTGAAATGCCGCAGTATTTATAATGTGAAATATCGGCTGGTGTTGACTCAACGTCACTTGTAATGACCGCATAGGCTTTCCTAATACTAATGTATCACCGAGTCATATCGCACCCTATTTGAATAACACATTTGTTATACCAGCAGACTGGTTCGTAACAATGTTCAGTACACCTCCTTGCGTCATCGATGCGGCTTCTCACATCACGTAACAAGGTGACGTGGTACTTCTCAGTCGCATTGCTTTACTAAGCGCCTGCTGATGCTAGCTAACCAGTTCGTGCAAAGCGCTGATGTCCTGCTTTCCACCTGACCTGGTAACGTGATGAAACGCTGCCGTTTCGTTTCACACTTGTTGACACCCCTGCAAGGAAAACGTGAACGAGACCTCGCAGTTATGAATTTCTGCGGCCAGCTGCCTGATACAGGGGTGATACGTAACGCATCTAACAGCACACTACCCCAACGAACGGGTACCCAAGTTCGAGTCCCAACGTAGCGCTTTGCTTAAGTTTGTCACCAATGGAAATCGAAGCATATAATGCACTAAAGAGTAGAAAACAAAGTCAACAGGCAGTAGAGGATCCTAAGCTTTTCGAGAATAAGCGACCAATTACTGGAAATGAATATTATAGCTGCACGCATAGCATTTGAGGTACGAATTTATAAACTGTTGCATAACAAATAACTGCATCTACAGTGACTGCGTTACGTCGAAAAACAGTAGGCTATGGTGTATCAGCAGTTTAATCCATTGCACTAAAGAGTAGAAAACAAAGTCAACAGGCAGTGGAGGGTCCTAAGTTGTCGACAATAAGCGACCAATTATTGGAAATGAACATAGCATGTGCGGTACGAATTTATAAACTGATTAATAACAAATAACTGCATCTACATTGACTGCGTTACGTCTGAAAACACTAGACTATGGTGTATCCTCAGTTTAATCCACAGTTTAGGTAATGCATGCTTTAATATGCTACATTCGTATTTCTCAGATAAAAATAAATATTGCACTGCTCTAATCGTCACAGGCCACTGATGATCGAATCTTAATAATCGAATGTTACCACAAATTATGTAACTCAAGATTTATGAACCATCTTATTACCATCAGGCAATTCCTAGCTTATGGCAATGCACCGTGATTTCAATGTAAGCACGAGATGTCGTTTGTGAAATTAAATATCTCCTCCCCATTCCCCGACCTGCACCTAGAGCATACCGACACACCTTGATGTTTAAAACAGGTCGTACATCTCACAATTTTCGTTTTTCATCTTTTTACAGTTTTCTTTCCTTTTGTTTTATCTACAACATTTACAAAGAATGATACTTTTCAAAATAACAATAATTTAAGGTTGGAATATAAATAAAATTTTGTTGTTTTTTTAAGAAGAATATAACAAGAAGATAGGATAGATGAGAGATTTGTTAGTACCATCACCGAATGTGACTGACCGTGAATACCTCGGAATGGTTTCTTCGAGCCGTTGACCGCCAGTGACACACACACACACACACACACACACACACACACACACACACACACACACACACACAATGGTTATTGGTAGAGTAATAATGTTGCTTATCCTATTTATTACTAACCCTATGTATTAACTACTTTAGGTACCCACCCATGTACATCACTTGGTGTTTTCTTGGTTAGATTGCCAGCACATATGCTTATTTATTATCACATCTCAGCTTCCTTCTCCTGTTCCTCCTCATTGTCACTATTTTCGTTTGCGTCTTGCGTCTTGTTTGAGTCTCGTGAGTTCGTTGGTGCATGGTACTGGTGAGCAATTTGTGTTCTTTGCTGTCGGTATTGAAGGGTTTTCTGCATGTTGAATTACCTGTGTTAACTTGTGTGCTCTATAATCGATACTTTCATTGATGTTTTCTAGATCGTGTCGGTAGATAATTTCCGTTAATTCGTTCCAGTCTGCTTTGTGCAACAGCAAGTGTCTGGTGTGTGATTTGGTCATTTTGTTCTGAGTGTGAGTTAGTGTGTATGTTATGACATTATGATCACTACTGGTGATGTTGTCGTGTACACTCCAGTTTGTTACGTGTGCTATTGGTGCATCATTTGCTAGCGTGAAGTCGATATTACCGCTTGTACCATCGAACCCTGCATATGTTGGTATAGGTCCTTCCGCATTCATTACATGTAATTGTGTTTCTCGTATTAGATCGGTGATTATGCGTCCTCTGTCATCTGTTCTGTCTGAGTTCCAGAGGGTCGATCTGGAATTAAAGTCAGCACTTATCACTAATTTTTTGCCTATGGCATACATTACTAGGTCTCTGATGTAGTCTGCGTACGGCTGTATTTGATGGCTGTATTGGGCGTACATGGATGCAATAACCCATGTGACGTTCCCCTTAGTTATCTCTATGGTAACCAAATGTTCATTACATAACTGTGTTGCCTTATTTATGTTATAAGCTCTATTTAGAATTACTATTACAGCCTTACAGTCATTGCTGTCTGTTATTGTGGTAGCAAGTTTTGGTAGACATATTAGTTGCCCGTTTCTATTATAAGGTTCTTGTAAGCACATGATGTCTGCCTGCAAGTCTTGTGCTATTTTGGTGAATTTGGCAATAAATAAAATAAAATAATTAAAAAAATACCGACACACCTTCCTAACACTCCCCACAGAGAGCTAGATTCCTCCGACTTTGAAGGGGATACAAAAGCGAAGAATAAAAGCTTGGATGTTGAATTCAAGTAATGTACGGGAGAATGGAAATACGCGATTGGAAACATACATATTGATAGGGCAGGTGACGGAAAACTGAACTAGTAGCTCACTGAGGGAGAAACGGAAGCTCACTTCGTGCGGCTGCTGGCGGAATATTGGATAAGTGAGGTGCTTCGGTTTCAGCTGGAAAAAAGAAGAGGAGACTGTTGCGCTAGTGATATTCACGATCTGTCGGGAGCGAACTGGTAAATTCACCATGTACCCGCTAGAAGAAAAATCCGCTTCCTCCATAAATTATGTTCCCCGCTTCATGGAAATAGCGGTGATAGGAAATTGTATGTGGGCGTTGAATACGTTGGGGGATTTCTATTGCAGTCTGGTTGACGTCGCTGCGGTCAATTTTTAGAACAACGTGTTTCCTAACTCGGCTGTGAACATTCTTCGTCAGTCGTCAGCTCCACTCCCTCTTTCATACGAAGACACTTCCCTGAGTGGCTTGCATCTAGACTCTACGATATACCCTCACCTATCCTAGACTGTTCGTTTTATCTCCTAGCATAATGAAAACCCTCCCTCTTGCTGCAAGATGATGCGCTGCATATATTGTTGTCAACAATTCAATAAGAGAGGTCTTGTTCAAGATATTTGTGTATTTACAGGCTTAGAAATCGTATCAGAGAGCTTTTTGATTATTTCAGAAACTAGAATACAAAGAAGATGGAAGGAAACCGAACCAAAATGTAATAACGGTGAAGAAATACCGGTATATAAAATAGACCTTATGCAAAAGACTGTGTACGACTTTTGTACGAAAGAAGATTACTATACTATCTAGTTAATGCAACCACAAAAAGGGGATATAAACGGAGAATGGGAAAGTAGAATGTCACGTGCAAAAATACGTGCAAACGAGGTCTGGAGAAAAAAAAATATTTCGAGAAGTAAATGCTTAAAAATATGAACTGAAGAAACTGAGAAAGTAATCAAAGATAAAAGAGCAGTCTGTTATAAATCTACAATCACCTCCATCAGAAAATCATGTAGAATATAAAGGGAAGAGAAATCAATCAAAAGCTTTTACTAGTTCATCAACAAGTCTAGGAGAGACATGTCAAACAATATCGAATCTGATATTCACAGAAGACAATTATTAGATTACAGACTTCTAAAATACTTTAATGCAACATTAAAAGACACAGTGCCGGCCGCGGTGGTCTAGCGGTTCTAGGCGCTCAGTCCGGAACCGCGGGACTGCTACTGTCGCAGGTTCGAATCCTGCCTCGGGCATGGATATGTGTGATGTCCTTAGGTTAGTTAGGTTTAAGTAGCTCTAAGTTCTGGGGGACTGATGACCACAGCTGTTACGTCCCGTAGTGCTCAGAGCCATTTGAACCATTTTGAGAAGACACAGTAATTATAACTGATGATGAAACGTCGGAAAACTGCTACGAAAGCTTATGAGGTAGTGAGATCACAAATGTAGACGATAATGTTGTCAGAGACTTAAATACAGTAGATATAATGAGACTATCAATATAAGACAAGCATTAAAAAAATAGAAAGATGGAGAAGCTTTTGATCTAGACAGAAAACACACTAAATTACTAAAATATGAGAAAATATTTCTAGAACTATGGTTCTTGTACTTAACAAACGAATGTTTGTTTAGTGTTTAACCTGATATGATTAGGTCCATCAGGTCCTCTCTTACATCGGACCGTCGTTTCACAGATACAGTATCTGTTACATCGTAGATATATCATCGTATCTGTTACATCATAGTTAGTATGACAACTCCTATTGAAGTGGTTTGAGTGTCTGAAAGTGGCAATGCGGGTAAATTATACAATGAACTAATAATGTGAATGCTTGCAGCTGCAGCCACTAAAAGCGATTACAGTAATAACAGTAATAGTAATATAACTTCATTGTGCTGTTAATAACTGTAATATACTGGAAAATGAGGAAGATCAGGTTGGAAAGTGATTTGTAGAAGGCTAACGAGTGCGTACAAGAAGAATGGTAATTTTATTTTTGCTTCAGTATGTCGTTATATGTCTTCTGAAGCTGAAGGTGTTATCTAGTTCTCTAATATAATGCCTGAAGTCGCTCCAAGGTCGGGTTCCTGCTACCGAAAAGAACTTCAAGAAAGTGGCTGAACTATAGAGTGGGACGCAAAGGATATTACTCTGATATGAACGGGTGTTTATGACGCGTTGTTCAAATAGGAGCGTTAACGACGGTAGAGAAGACACAGGCTATCGAAATCCCCGCACTTGTAGCACGCCACCGGGAGGGCTGTGTATATGATCGTGAAATTTTGTGCAGAGATAACATCTTCACTTTAAAACAAATAACAGAGAAAGTCGAGAATTCAACTTGGTAACTTATACTCCATTTATCGACTTAAAAAAGTCTTCGATAAAGTAAGCGCCTCCAGACTATCGAAAATTATGAGCGTCGGAAGATACCACATCCCTTTTATTCAGATACTAAAAAAAAATAACTACCTAACATCTAATCTTTTAACCTATACCAGAAAGACTAAGTAGCTTAAAACTCAGGAACTAAGACAACGGTGTAAATTTTCACTTACGTTGTTTAATACATACGTTGATCACATCGTTAAAGAATAGAAAATTAAGTTAAACTGTGGGTCAGAAATAAATCAGGTCGCAGCAACAAACGTTTTCGGATGGTCTTATACAAAAAATAGACGGTGTTCAGAGGTCTGTGTAGACACGAACAATTTGTCTACGTATATAACTTAGAAACTGCGATATCTAAAACCGGAGTAATGATATTTTACAGAAAATATCCGCTCCGTTCAAAGTTAATTATCAACAGAAAACCCGCAGCAAACATATCTCATTTCTGCTATCTAGGAACAGGTAGATTACACTAAAGATGGAGATATACAAAGATTCAACGTTTTTAACTCGTATGTTGTACCATAAAAGAGACACTGGAATCAAAATTTATAAAGTAACGGCAACACCGGTTTAAATGTATGGGAGTGAGACCTCGGTGCCTGCGCAGAAGTACAGTGGACGCAAAATTTTTAAGAAAGACACAGGATGGTCAGTGCAAGAACTTTTTGTTTATAGAACTGGGAAAAGAGTGAACGGTTACATAAGAAAACCGAAAGAACATTTGTTGTTGTGATCTTCAGTCCTGAGACTGGTTTGATGCAGCTCTCCATGCTAATCTACCCTGTGCAAGCTCCTTCATCTCCCAGTACCTACTGCAACCTACATCCTTCTGAATCTGCTTAGTGTATTCATCTCTTGGTCTCCCTCTATGATTTTTACCCTCCACGCTGCCCTCCAATGCTAAATTTGTGATCCCTTGATGCCTCAGGACATGTCCTACCAACCGGTCCCTTCTTCTTGTCAAGTAGTGCCACAAACTTCTCTTCTCCCCAATCCTATTCAACACCTCCTCATTAGTTACGTGATCTACCCACCAATTCTTCAACATTCTTCTGTAGCGCCACATTTCGAAAGCTTCTATTCTCTTCTTGTCCAAACTATTTATTGTCCATGTTTCACTTCCATACATGGCTACACTCCATACAAATACTTTCAGAAATGACTTCCTGACACTTAAATCTATACTCGATGTTAACAAATTTCTCTTCTTCAGAAACGCTTTCCTTGCCATTGCCAGTCTACATTTTATATCCTCTCTACTTCGACCATCATCAGTTATTTTTCTCCCCAAATAGCAAAACTCCTTTGCTACTTTAAGCGTCTCATTTCCTAATCTAATTCTCGCAGCGTCACCCGACTTAATTCGACTACATTCCATTATCCTCGTTTTACTTTTGTTGATGTTCATGTTATATCCTACTTTCAAGACACTGTCCATTCCGTTCAACTGCTCTTCCAAGTCCTTTGCTGTCCCTGACAGAATTACAATGTCATCGGCGAACCTCAAAGTTTTTATTTCTTCTCCATGGATTTTAATACCTACTCCAAATTTTTCTTTTGTTTCCTTTACTGCTTGCTCAATATACAGATTGAATAACATCGGAGAGAGGCTACAACCCTGTCTCACTCCCTTCCCAACCGCTGCTTCCCTTTCATGCCCTCGACTCTTATAACTGCCATCTGGTTTATGTACAAATTGTAAATAGCCTTTCACTCCCTGTATTTTACCCCTGCCACCTTTAGAATTTGAAAGAGAGTATTCCAGTCAACATTGTCAAAAGCTTTCTCTAAGTCTACAAATGCTAGAAACGTAGGTTTGCCTTTCCTTAATCTTTCTTCTAAGATAAGTAGTAAGGTCAGTATTGCCTCACGTGTTCCAACATTTCTACGGAATTCAAACTGATCTTCCACGAGGTCGGCTTCTACCAGTTTTTCCATTCGTCTGTAAATAATTCGCGTTAGTATTTTGCAGCTGTGGCTTATTAAACTGATAGTTCGGTAATTTTCACATCTGTCAACACCGGCTTTCTTTGGGATTGGAATTATTATATTCTTCTTGAAGTTTGAGGGCAATTCGCCTGTCTCATACATCTTGCTCACCAGATGGTAGAGTTTTGTCAGAACTGGCTCTCCCTAGGCCGTCAGTAGTTCCAATGGAATGTTGTCTATTCCCGGTGCCTTGTTTCGACGCAGGTCTTTCAGTGCTCTGTCAAACTCCTCGCGCAGTATCGTATCTCCCAATTCATCTTCATCTACATCCTCTTCCATTTCCATAATATTGTCCTCAAGTACATCGCCCTTGAATAGACCCTCTATATACTCCTTCCACCTTTCTGTTTTCCCCTCTTTGTTTAGAACTGGGTTTCCATCTGAGCTCTTGATATTCATACAAGTGGCTCTCTTTTCTCCAAAGGTCTCTTTAATTTTCCTGTAGGCAGTATCTATCTTACCCCTAGTGAGGTAAGCCTCTACATCCGTACATTTGTCCTCTAGCCATGCCTGCTTAGCCATTTTGCACTTCCTGTCGATCTCATTTTTGAGACGTTTGTATTCCTTTTTGCCTGCTTCATTTACTGCATTTTTATATTTTCTCCTTTCATCAATTAAATTCAGTATTTTTCTGTTCCCCAAGGATTTCTACTAGCGCTCGTCTTTTTACCTACTTGATTCTCTGCTGCCTTCACTACTTCATCCCTCAGAGCTACCCATTCTTCTTCTACTGTGTTTCTTTCCCCCATTCCTGTCAATTGTTCCCTTATCCTGCCCCTGAAACTCTGTACAACCTCTGGTTTAGTCAGTTTATCCAGGTCCCATCTCCTTAAATTCCCACCTTTTTGCAATTTCTTCAGTTTTAATCTACAGTTCATAACCAATAGATTGTGGTCAGAGTCCACATCTGCCCCTGGAAATGTCCTACAATTTAAAACCTGGTTCCTAAATCTCTGTCTTACCATTATACAATGTATCTGATACCTCTTAGTGTCTCCAGGATTCTTCCATGTATACAACCTTTTATGATTCTTGAACCAAGTGTTAGCTATGATTAAGTTATGCTCTGTACAAAATTCTACCAGACGGCTTCCTCTTTCATTTCTTAGCCCCAAGCCATATTCACCTACTATGTTTCCTTCTCTCCCTTTTCCTACTGTCGAATTCCAGTCACCCATGACTATTAAATTATCTATATTTACAATAAATGAAGATAGGTTGCCAGAACAGAAAAGACTAACATTACGACTCAGGGTCTCAAGTTGTTTCAGCTATTTGATTTCTTGAGTTTATAACCAGTTTTGTAAATATACCTACAAATGAATTTTGTCAGCAGTTAGTGTTTATAGAAATTTAATGTATTTTGATGGGTTAAGTAAGAATTAGTAATGTGAAATCATTGCAGTAAACACACTGACAACGTCACGGATTTATTCTATGAACCACAGAGAATATCATTAATGTAACAATAACATCACTGGCGCGATTCGTAGAGGTGAAGACAGAGAAGTACAGGGTGGCACAGGGAAACGGGAAATTTCGAAATAACGTCATTTCTATGAATAAATTCATAAAACTAGTAATTTATTAACGAAAGTGAATGTATTCAGTATGCCATTATTCAGTATGTCTTTACAATCAAAATGTCCAAAAGTGTCTCTTTACTTTTTAAAGATGACATCGGAAAGATGTGCTCCCATTCGGCGTTCACACTCTAACAGCCTGTTATGAAAACTCTGGAATGCGCGGTGTAGCAAATCTTGGGGAATGGCAGTGATTTCGTTTTCAATGTTCTCCTTCAGTTCATGGATTGTTGCAGGACGTGTACGGTACACCTTGCTTTTAAGTTATCCCCACAGGAAGAAGTCGCGCACACTAAGATCAGGGGAACTCGCAGGCCATGCAATGTCACCGTTACGTGAAATAATGCGTCTTCCAAACAATTGACGAACTGCTGCCATCGATTGTCGAGCAGTGTGTGACGTGGCTCCGTCCTGCTGAAACCACATGTTTTCGACGTTAAGATTAAGCTCGTACAGTCTCGGTGTAAAGAATGTTTGAAGCATTTCAACATATCGAGCGGATGTTACAGTCACTGCACTACCATCCTCACGTTCAAAAAAGTAAGGGCCGATAACACCATGACATGATACAGCACACCATATTGTGACCTTGGCGCTATGTAGTAGTCGCTGGTGAAACTCACAAGGATTGTCCTGTGCCCAATAACGAAAATTCTGTTTGTTCACGAATCCGTTGAGGTGGAAATTGGCTTCGTCTGATATCCATAAGTTACCAAGGAAATTTGCGTCCTCGTTGATTTTAGCCAATATCTGGCTACTAAACTCCATACGTGACGCTGGGTCTAGTTCATGTAAGTGTTTCACTATCTGAAACGTATAGGGATGGAAGTCTAATTCGTGCAGTATTCTTTGTAAGCTTCGTCGCTTAATCCCTAGCGAAGACGCATGCTGTCGAACGGAGCGGCGAGGACTTCTCTCGATTGCAGCTCTAGCAGCTGCAATGTTCTCTGGGGTAGGTACCGTTGGAATGCCACCTGGAGGTTTCTTTTTCAAGGCAGATCCTGTTTCTTAAAAATTACGCACCCTCGTTGTAACCGCATGCGCAGATGGGACGCGTCCATGACGTCCAAGCTGGTAATGCTGTCTAAATGTTCTCTGCGCGGCAGTCGCACTTTCACCATTTTTGTAAAACGCTCTCACAGCTACTGCACGTTCCGCACCAGTCCAATTCTCCATGATTACTAAATGGCAATGGCGTTCACATCAATTGTGCAATGTTTCGAACATCTGCCGGCGCTACAGTGCTACCAAGTGTAACGTTCAAAATTTCCCGTTCCCCTGCGCCACCCTGTAGTTGCGAAGCATCTGTGGTGTGGAAATGTGTCGGCGCGCAAAAGCAAAAGTGTTTGCGTCGAAAATGTTTTTATCGACTCTAAACGAGTCACCTTCCTCGAACCTGTCTGCTACTGTAAAATTACAACCTGGTTTTAATCACACCCTATACATCTTGCAGTTGCACTCATTTCTACACCTTTCCACAAGTGCTAGTTCCAATTTAAGTCCGAACTGAGAAGAAGTCCGAGAAAGACATATCAAACACCTTCAACAACCCGTGTAAAAACAGATCAAGCTGAGATTCTGCAACATGACCGTGTTTTGACCTTTCGTTGGAAATGCGCGTAATGTGGTACATCCCCAAACTAGATACAAGCACTACAGATCCCAGTCCATTCAAATCAGTCAGGCCAAGAGATAAAAATTACGAACTACGAAAGCTCATATGAATTAGAAGTCACTAAGGCACCGATGCGGGCGCAATGACACATAGCTGCGAACGGCCTCCAGTGCGAAGAAAGAGATTTCACAATACTTGCCCAGAATAGCGTAGGGTGCTGCCATTGAAACTGTTCTAGCGGTATAGCCGCTGCCTTTCCGGCTCTCACCTCAAACTGCTACTGCTACTGGGTGGGCTTGGAAGCTGGATCTCTCCTGGGTGCATCCAGCATTTGTTTAAATAAAAATGCAGTTGTTTCTACCCTATGACACACACATCTGTAAATGTTTTAACATTAAATGTGATTTGAACTTGCTTTACAAAGTCCCACTATTTTACACTTAAGACAGGATTCTAAACTTATTATGTGTTCTACCAGTTGAGAAGTATTTCTGATTGTTCTATCATTCTCTAGTTTAGACACTAAAATCCTTGACACAGCAACATTGTTCTCATATGATGTAGGAAGTATGTACAGTTGCATCCCTGTTAATTAAACCATAAAAATAATTTAAGAAAACCTGAACACAGTCAGCACTCATGAACACACAGTTGAAACAATAAAATTATTACCGTTAATAACAGAAAAAAATTATTTTGAATTCAGTCAAGTATACTACATACAAGAAGAAGGTTTACTCATGGGTTCACCTATTTGAGAAACATTAGCCAACATTTTCGTGAATCATATAGAAAAATTAATATTTGAAGACAATAACAAAGAAAAGCTACAACATCATCTACTAGTACAGATGCATGGATAACATAATATGCATGGTAGGTGAACCTAAAAAAGAATACAGAAACTACACGAAGATATTAATACTATACAAAAAAACATAAAGTTCAGAATAGAAGAAGAACAAGAAAACACATATAACTCATAACATTTTAGACATAACCATAAGAAAAGACAACAATAAACACGCATTTGACATATACAGAAAACCCACAAAAAGTGACATTATCTCAAATGAAACCTCATACCACCCACAGAACCACAAACAAGGAGCAATCAAATACATGTTAAACAGGCTGACAAGATCCCCCTAAACGGTTCTAATTACCAGAAAGAGTTAGCCACTATAAAACAAATACCATTAAAAACGGACACAAAGAAACAATGTTGGACAAACTGAACAAAAAATAAACAGACAAATAATGCAAAAAGCAACCAAACCACACTAACTCATACAACTTGCACTGCAACAAAAATGGCATACAATGACCTGCCATAACAAATTCACACATAAAATAGGAAACATATTCAAAAAACTAGGCATAAATATTGCTTATAAAACAAACAATTCAATACAAAAGCAGATCCCAAAACAGAAATCACAGCCAGACAGATACCATCAGTGTGGTATCTATCAGCTTAGTTGCAGAGATTGTGAGAAGATATACATTGGAATAACTGTCAGGACATTCGACAAAAGATATAAAGAACACATTAGGCCATTTGAATGTGGTACAAATCATTCAAAATTTGTGCATCATCTAAAACAAGAACACCATAGACCAAGAAATATTGAAAAGGATATGAATATCATAAAAATCAGTAAAGGTAGACACCTCCTTCCTCCCTTTCCAAGAAAATTTCCACATACAAAAAGCATTAACACAAGATAAACAGTTTTGCTCAATGACCAAATAATGACACCAATGACTCCATAGAGAATAATTAATGAAATTACTTGAAAAAGAAAAGAGCCTTTTCCATCCTTCACCCCCTCCCTCTCTTCCACAATTCCCCCCCCCCTCTCACTCACAGTTTCATTTATTTCACTTCTCGCTCCTCATCTTCTCCTCTAACTCACACTCCCTGACACTGCTATATACTTATTTCCCTTCATGGTTTGCCCATCCCAAAAAAAAAAAAAAAAAAAAAAAAAAAAATAATCCTCCCATCGCTATTCCTTCTCTGCTTTACACAGTACATAAATTCACAGAAATATATTTAAATAGAATTACACACAATCAATAACGTAATTTTTAAAAGAAATGTTGTAGGCCAAAGACAAAGTAGTGGAAAATTTATGTTGGCAAAACTACAAAACACAAACCACAACACATACTTGAAGTACATAAACATACACAAACCAGTGATGTGCATAAAAGTGTGTTGTGAAAAACATAAGAAATCCATAATACTGCAGAACATCTAAAAATTAGACAAAAAAATTATTAGTGTCTAACACAGAAAAACAACGATGTGCTAGCAGACGGGATATCCCTTTGTAAACGAGAAAACAGAAAATCACCGTAAGTATATATCAGTTTTTTTCTTAACGAAATGTTTTTCGATCTAAAAGCAAATCAAAATGTGAACAGCTTAACTGCAGACCACTGATGATGCCTTACCTCAATAAAGCGAAGCGCTTCTGGTGAAAAAATCACGCATTTTCGTAGTTGCAACGACAAAACAAAAACACCCACAATAATTTTACACTTCGCTATTACCAGTTTCGGTTATTATCATCTTCAGGTCATAAAATACTCTTGTGAAGGTATCAACGTAAATTATATATGTAGGTATATAGTAAATGCTGATTCTTGGTACTTCAGGACATGGTCTGTAACCAGTCTACTGCTTTAGTTCAGATAACTCAAAAACCCTTTTCTCATCAATTCGATTCACTACTTCATTAGTTATTCCATCTAGCTATCTAATGTTAAGCTTTCTTTAGCAGCCCATTTTGAAAGCTTTTGTTCCGACTTGTCTATACTGCTTACCGTCCACGTTTGACTTCCATATAAAGCTACACTTTAAATAAATACTTTAAGAAGAGACTTGCTAATACATCAACTATTAGGTGTGAATACACTTCTCTTTTTCAGAACCGCTTTTCTTGTTATTACCATCATGCCTTTTATAACCCCTTTACTTCCACCATGTTGCTGCCCAAATATTCATTTCCTCACCTAATTCACTTAGCAGTATCTGTTTCAGTGTTACGACATTCCGTTACTCTTGTTTCATTTTTACTGTTATTCATCCTACGACCTGTTTCAAGACGATGCCAGTTCTGTTCGACTGCTCTTTCAAGTCCCATGCCGTCTCTGACAGAGTTACAACGTCACTGACAAAGCTAAAATTTCTGCTTCTTCTCCTTGAACGCATATACTCTTACCCAATTTTTCCTTGGTTACTTTTACTGCTTGCTCACTGTGCAGATCGAATAACATCAGAGATAGGCTACAACCGTATCTCACTCCCTCCTCAACTGTGGCTTCCCACTCATATCCTTCAACTCTAATAACCGGAATCAGGTTTCTGAACTAGCTGTAGATACTTTTCGCTCCTTGTATCTTATTTCTACTACCGTTAAAATTTGTTTGTGGCAGTAAACGCTATCTTAAGCTTTCTCTGTACTTACAAATGTTATAAACGTAGGTTTGTGTGTCTAATGTTAAGCCTTAGGGTTAGTACTGACTTGTGTTATCGTACATTTTTTCCTAACGGAGCTGGTCTTTTCTGAAATCTACTGCAACCAGTGTTCCCATGCTTTTTTAAATAATTTCTGTTAGTATTCTGATGCAGCGTGGTGAGACATATGAAATATAATTTGTAAAGTTGTTGCCTGCCTGCACGCGTGCTTCCTGCACTCAGCTACACTACTGCCGTGGTACGTCCTGGGTGTTTACAGAAGGGCGCCGGCGGGCTGGGGCGGTCGTTTCATTAGGAACACCTGTTCTCCGCCCCCACGATTTCCGCGATGCAGGCGGAGGGCTCTGGCGCGGCTCCAAACCAGCAGAAGGAGAGGAAGGCGCCGGAGATGCCAAGTTATTGCCGCTCGCCACCGAGGGGACCAAGTTTATACTCGTCTGCACTTGCGCTGCATAAATCTCGGGCTTCTGCACATATTTGCTTTTGCCTGCTTAGCGGCGTACTTCGAGAAAATGAAAATATCACTGTGTCGGTTGTTCGCCACATACTGCTGAAATTTGTGTCAATGTTTGCCTTTGACATTTTCAGCTACTGTGGCACAAGCTTGTCAAAGGCTGCCACGAAACCTGCAATTGTTAATGTCGTCGCAACAAGTCATATGAATTGCTGAACAGTAAGAACTTCATTTACTAAATGTGAATAGACCTATTTTAATTCTACAAATGAAACTGACAAAATTTCATAACTCTGAAGCCGAAAAGAGGCTGAGTCATTCGCTAATTTTTACGGAAAATAAGATGCTTTACACTTATTACCATGAGGTTCTATTTCATACGTCTGTTCTGTCTAGACGGTTTTGTGTGGTTCGAAAATCTATATTTCCATGGCGAAATGATGGATATGAACAATTGGTAGAGACCAAAGCACCGTGCAGACAGAATCTCAGAAAATAAAATGCGAAATGTCATCGCAAGCTGCTAACAATATGGGCTCGTAGAACATGGCCACGAACAACAGACGACTACGGTACTTCTGTTATTGACATTGTGTGACGCATTTCCCATCAACACTTTTAACGTAGACAAACCTATTACTACATACACAGCTACCTGTGTCTAATTCATAATATTTAAATTATTCAGTATTTCTTTAATAACCTACACTGAGCAGGAAAGTAAATGGACTAAAAACTACATTAAGAATAAAACTTCTACATTGCATTAATAAACTACTTTAAGAATAAAAGTTCTACATTTCGTTAATAAGATCATAAATGGACCACGTAATGTGTGTATAGGTTGGAGCAAAATAACGTGACAACAAGGCGACAGCAAAATTTTCCAGATAACCAATCACTGGGAACGCACCATTGTGGAAACGCGCCATTGTCGTTATCGTGGCCATAAAACGACAACCAATCGACGACAAGCAGGCGATTGTTTATCCGGGAAGCGGACATGTTTGGGTGTTTGTAAGAGTGTGGCAATCATTAACGACGGCAAAAATTTTCAATACGGTGCTGCAACCGTTTCTTCAACGATAACGACTTAACAGAAAACTAGCGAATCCGGCAATGCTTCGTAATTGCTAAATACTCATGGGAATTCTGCGCATGGTGCAATCTCCTTCTGCCCCCCCCCCCCCTCCCTCTGTCCATCTCCTTCTTCTCCGCCGCTCTTTGTCTGTCTGCTACTCCTCTTCTTCCCTCCCCCCCTTCCTAAATTTCTCTATCTCGTCCACTTCTCCCCCTCCCCCGCCCTGTCCTTCTCCTCTTCCCCCTCTCTCTTTGACCCTGAGCTTTTTTTTGTTAATGAGTAATTGAGAAACCAAGTCACTTAAAATGAGAGGGTAAATCGGTTGGGTCCATTAATATAAGGGGTACTGATGACAACTCTCCACATGCCGGACATGTGAGGATATTAGCTTCAATGACAGTATTTCTAATAGTTTTAGTCTACGAACAGGTATGATTACAAAGCTTAGGATGATACAGAACATTCAGTAATATTCTAATCACAAATCGACAACGCATAAATACAACATTCCTCTTTCCTTTTAAAGCTGACTGAGATGTAGCAAACATAACAGTGGACTGTCGCATATCCAAGCAACACCGGACATTTTTTCCGCAAAGCGTTTCCTTTTTTGCGGTCGGATTTAGCCGAAGATCTGTAAATTGTCGTGAAAAAATACATAACCAATGTCCGTCTAGATGTCAGTATCGTATCTTGTAACAATTTAAAGTAAAACAATCAAAAAATTTTCGAGATATTTGCTAATAACATCTCCCATTTGTATACTACACGCAAGAGCCAAAAGAACTTGAACACCTGCCTAATATCGTGTAGAGCCGCCGCGAGCACGCAGAAGTGCCGCAACACGACGTGGCACGGACTCAACTAATGTCTGAAGTAGTTCTGGAGGGAACTGACACCATGAATCCTGCAAGGCTGTCCATAAATCCGTAAGAGTACGAGGGAGTGGAGATCTCTTCTGAACAGCACATTGCAAGGCATCCCGGATATGCTCAATAATGTACATGTCTGGGGAGTTTTGCGGACAGTGGGCGTGTTTAAATTCAGAAGAGTGTTCCTGGGGCCACTCTGTAGCAATTCTGACCGTGCGGGGTGTCGCGTTGTCCTGCTGGAATTTCCAAAGTCCGTCGTAATGCGAGTCGGGTCTAGACGTATCACACAATTACAGGGCGTCCACCAGCTTGAACAGTCCCCTGCTGACATGCAGGGTCCATGGATTCATGAGGTTATCTCCATACCCGTACACGTTCATCCGCTCGATACAATTCGAAACGAGATTCGTCCGACCAGGCAACATGTTACTAGCCACCAACGGTCCTGTGTCGGTGTTGACGGGCCCAAGCGAGGTGTTGAGCTTTGTTTCGTGCAGTCGTCAAGGGTACACGAGTGCGCCTTCGGCTCCGAAAGCCCATGTCGATGATGTTTCGTTGAACGGTTCGCACCCTGACGCTTGTTGACGGCCCAGCACTGAAAGATTCTCTTCAGTCGTTTTCGGTCCCGTTCTTGCAGGATCTTTTTCCAGCCGCAGCGATGTCCGAGATATAATTTTTCACTTGGTTTGTAATATTCACGGTACATTCGTGAAATGGTCTTACGGTAAATCCCCACTTCATCACTACCTCGGAGATGATGTGTCCCATCGTTCGTGCACCGACTACAACACCACGTTGAAACTCACTTAAATCCTGATAACCAGCCTTTCTAGCAGCGGTAACAGACGTAACAACTGTGCCAGACACTTGTTGTCGCATATAGGCGTTGCCGCCAGTAGTGCCGTTTTCTGCCTGTTTACATACCTCCGCATTTTAAAACGTCTGCCTATACCACTTTCTGTGGCGCTTCAGTGTATATATATATTTATATATTAAATATATGTAAATAATATACAGCCAACATACGAATCTTTATTAGAACATTGCGTAAAAATCTGAAATAAACTGGTCGCGACGCCTGTGCCCACCCGTAAGTTTATTAGAGTATCGTGAAAAGGTAGGAAAAAAATCAGTGAAGAACATTTCGAGATTTTAGTAAAAACTTTTCCCTTTTACATACTACAAAGCATTTATGCATCATACATACAGGGTGTTTCAAAAATGACCGGTATATTTGAAACGGCAATAAAAACTAAACGAGCAGCGATAGAAATACACCGTTTGTTGCAATATGCTTGGGACAACAGTACATTTTCAGGCAGACAAACTTTCGAAATTACAGTAGTTACAATTTTCAACAACAGATGGCGCTGCGGTCTGGGAAACTCTATAGTACGATATTTTCCACATATCCACCATGCGTAGCAATAATATGGCGTAGTCTCTGAATGAAATTACCCGAAACCTTTGACAACGTGTCTGGCGGAATGGCTTCACATGCAGATGAGATGTACTGCTTCAGCTGTTCAATTGTTTCTGGATTCTGGCGGTACACCTGGTCTTTCAAGTGTCCCCACAGAAAGAAGTCACAGGGGTTCATGTCTGGCGAATAGGGAGGCCAATCCACGCCGCCTCCTGTATGTTTCGGATAGCCCAAAGCAATCACACGATCATCGAAATATTCATTCAGGAAATTAAAGACGTCGGCCGTGCGATGTGGCCGGGCACCATCTTGCATAAACCACGAGGTGTTCGCAGTGTCGTCTAAGGCAGTTTGTACCGCCACAAATTCACGAAGAATGTCCAGATAGCGTGATGCAGTAATCGTTTCGGATCTGAAAATGAGCCAATGATTCCTTTGGAAGAAATGGCGGCCCAGACCAGTACTTTTTGAGGATGCAGGGACGATGGGACTGCAACATCGGGCTTTTCGGTTCCCCATATGCGCCAGTTCTGTTTATTGACGAAGCCGTCCAGGTAAAAATAAGCTTCGTCAGTAAACCAAATGCTGCCCACATGCATATCGCCGTCATCAATCTTGTGCACTATATCGTTAGCGAATGTCTCTCGTGCAGCAATGGTAGCGGCGCTGAGGGGTTGCCGCATTTGAATTTTGTATGGATAGAGGTGTAAACTCTGGCGCATGAGACGATACGTGGACGTTGGCGTCATTTGGACCGCAGCTGCAACACGGCGAACGGAAACCCGAGGCCGCTGTTGGATCACCTGCAGCACTAGCTGCGCGTTGCCCTCTGTGGTTGCCGTACGCGGTCGCCCTACCTTTCCAGCACGTTCATCCGTCACGTTCACTGTCCGTTGAAATTTTTCAAACAGATCCTTTATTGTATCGCTTTCCGGTCCTTTGGTTACATTAAACCTCCGTTGAAAACTTCGTCTTGTTGCAACAACACTGTGTCCTAGGTGGGTGAATTCCAACACCAGAAAAATCCTCTGTTCCAAGGAATAAACCATGTTGTCTACAGCACACTTGCACGTTGTGAACAGCACACGCTTACAGCAGAAAGACGATGTACAGAATGGCGCACCCACAAGACTGCGTTGTCTTCTATATCTTTCACATCACTTGCAGCGCCATCTGTTGTTGAAAATTGTAACTACTGTAATTTCGAAAGTTTGTCCGCCTGAAAATGTACTGTTGTCCCAAGCATATTGCAACAAACGGTGTATTTCTATCGCTGCTCGTTTAGTTTTTATTGCCGTTTCAAATATACCGGTCATTTTTGAAACACCCTGTATTAAGAAATATGTAGCTTGAGTCCATCCGAAAATATATGGGTGTCTTGCAAAAATTTTAACTAAATCGATCAAAACTTTTCGAGATTTTTGCTAACAACTTTTATTGTTTAATACACATAACTCCTTTCGGCTTCCAAAATTGGGGGAAATGTAAATAACACAAATTCGTCGTAGTAAAAGGTGCAGAGAGGCAAACGCTGTCAAATCCGTACGTGTAACAACGTTTCCTTCGACATCAGCTTCTTCTAATAACGAGGGAATAAGCAGTGGTTTGGAGAATATGTAAACCAGGGGAAGAAAAGCCAATAACCACGGAAGACGCTTTGTAAATAAAAGCGAAATACGTCTGGTGTAAAATTCTCTTCAATTAATTGCAGTAAGCTTAAGACAGAAAAATCAATAATATCTGATCAACAAAGTTTGTTCTATGTAAAAGGCCTTAAGAGTTTTCACACAAAAATTCCGAGCTTTACCTTTCACCACGCCCTCGTACTCCACGAGACTTCCTAAAGCGCACTGCGGATGGTACTTGTATCAGTTTATCATTTTCTTTTCTACTCCATTCGTGTACTGAACGACGCTAAAAGGTCTCTCTGTGCGCTTCTATACGTGCCATACTCCGTCGTCTTACTCCCATGATCCTTATGCAAGATGAACGACGATGGTTGCATAACTTTCGGATGCTAATTCAAGAACAAGTCCTCTGAATATACCCAACAGGTGTTCGGAGAACTACGTCGTTTTTCTTCCAAGAATATTCATTTACTGTATTCCTAATGTATGTTATAATTTCGTACACGCTGTTCAAATGATCAAATGTGTGTGAAATGTTATGGGACTTAACTGCTAAGGTCACCAGTCCCTAAGTTTACACACTACTGAACCTAAATTATCCTAAGGACAAACAAACACACACCCATGCCTGAGGGAGGACTCGAACCTCCGCTGTGACCAACGGCACAGTCCATGACTGCAGCGACCAAGACCGCTCGGCTATTCCCTCGCGACGTACACGCTGTACCTACATGTTAAGAGCCCAGAAGCACGTCTTTGAATTCGTTCTACGAGGTCTGTTATTATGTACACACTCTACGGACTGTAGACACTGGAACAGTAGAATTAATCTCTGTTCCCTTTACACATGCACTACAATGTGGTGAATGAATCGGTGGTCACCCATGCGAAAATAAGGCAAAAACTCACAAGTCCATGCGACGTGTAAAGTGGGTTAATGCTACCACATTAGCACCTAATTTCACCACAGTTCACCGAGCGAGGTGGCGCAGTGGTTAGACACTGGACTCGCATTCGGGAGGACGACGGTTCAATCCCGCGTCCGGCCATCCTGATTTAGGTTTTCCGTGATTTCCCTAAATCGCTCCAGGCAAATGCCGGGATGGTTCCTTTCAAAGGGCACGGCCGACTTCCTTCCCCGTCCTTCCCTAATCCGATGAGACCGATGACCTCGCTGTCTGGTCTCCTTCCCTGAACCAACCAATCAACCAACCATCACTACAGTTCTGCCCAACGCCGTAGTGGACGCGTCCCTCGATGGCAAGGTCGTCATAGCCCCTCTTACCCACGTTTCACCCCATCTCTCGACACCTTTGCGATGGAGGTCAGAACAGCGACGCCCAACAGTGAAATTACGCTGTTGCCTTATGAGTGGCCGACCACTTGGGACACCTCCGATGCCAGATGACTGCCTTCAGGCGCCTAGGTCTACTTCGCAAGTTTTCTCTGGAAACGCACATTTTAATCTTCCCAGTAAGTGCGGGCGGTACCACCAAGCATATTGCCGAACTCGTGGGTCCTAGAGGGACCCTTCGCCCTTGTTTTTACGCATGTTTCAGTGTTGCTCTCCTCCTTGACCACGCCACAGGAGGGCGTGAAACAGGAGCACCGGAAAAGCACAAGTACCCTTAGCTGCTCCGGATCACATTCACATTTCGTCGAACGGTTTTAAACGGTCCGTAATGGTTCAGCCCTATACACCGGAGCGAAAATTGCGGTCGCGCTGCACTCAAAAGGAATGAGATTACTTTCATTGGGACTGCTAGCTCGCGATGTTCTCAGAGTAGGATTGAAACGCCAGGGAGATGGCAGCAATATCAAAGATTGTCAAGGACTGATTCTGTTTCTCATCATACTGCAAACCGTCGTTTTCGACAGCGAAATACACTACTGGCCATTAAAATTGCTACACCACGAAGATGACGTGCTAAAGACGCCAAATGTAACCGACAATAAGAAGATGCTGTGATATGCAAATGATTAGCTTTTCAGAGCATTCACACAAGGTTGGCGCCGGTGGCGACACCTACAACGTGCTGACTTGAGGAAAGTTTCCAACCAATTTCTTATACACAAACAGCAATTCACCGGCGTTGCCTGGTGAAACGTTGTTGTGATGCCTCGTGTAAGGAGGAGAAATGCGTACCATCACGTTTCCGATTTTGATAAATGACGGATTGTAGCCTATCGCGATTGCGGTTTATCGTATCGCGACTTTGCTGCTAGCGTTGGTCGAGATCTAATGACTGTTAGCAGAATATGGAATTGGTGGGTTCAGGAGGGTAATACGGAACGCTGTGCTGGATCCCAACGGCCTCGTATCAAAAAATGGTTCAAATGGCTCTGAGCACTATGGGACTTAACATCTGTGGTCATCAGTCCCCTAGAACTTAGAACTACTTAAACCTAACTAACCTAAGGACATCACACACATCCATGCCCGACGCAGGATTCGAACCTGCGACCGTAGCGGTCACGCGATTTCAGACTGAAGCGCCTAGAACCGCACGGCCACAGCGGCCGGCCAGGCCTCGTATCACTAGCAGTTGAGATGACAGGCATCTTATCCACATGGGTGTAACGGATCTTGCAGCCACGTCTCGATCCCTGAGTCAACAGATGGGGATGTGTGCAACACAACAACCATCTGCACGAACAGTTCGACGACGTTTGCAGCAGCACGGACTATCAGCCCGGTGACCATGGCTACGGTTACCCTTGACACTGCATCACAGACAGGAGCGCCTGCGATGGTGTACTCGACGACGGACCTGTGTGCACGAATGGCAATACGTCATTTTTTAGGATGAATCCAGGTTCAGTTTACAGCATCATGATGGTCGCATTTGTGTTTGGCGACATCGCGGTGAACGCACATTGGAAGCGTGTATTCGTCATCGCCATACTGGCGTATCACCCGGCGTGATGTTATGGGGTGCCATTGGTTACACGTCTCGGTCACCTCTTGTTCGCATTGACGGCACTTTGAACAGTGGACGGTACATTTCAGATGTATTACGACCCGTGGCTCTACCCTTCATTCGATCCTTGTGAAACCCTACATTTCCGCAGGATAATGCACGACCGCAAGTTGCAGGTCCTGCACGGGCCTTTCTGGATACAGAAAATGTTCGACTGCTGCCCTGGCCAGCACAGTCTCCATATCTGTCACCAATTGAAAACGTCTGGTCAATGGTGGCAGGGCAACTGGCTCGTCACAATACGCCAGTCACTACTCTTGATGAACTGTGGTATCGTGTTGAAGCTGCATGGGCAGCTGTACCTGTACACGCCATCCAAGCTGTGTTTGACTCAATGCGCAGGCGTATCAAGGCCGCTATTACGGCCAGAGGTGGTTGTTCTGGGTACTGATTTCTCAGGATCTGTGCACCCAAATTGCGTGAAAATGCAATCACATGTCAGTTCTACTGTATTTGTCCAATGAATACCCGTTTATCATCTGCATTTCTTCTTGGTGTAGCAATTGTAATGGCCAATAGTGTATATTGAATCAGCGTCCCAAGGAACTGGGTGGCTTCATTGACACCCTTGATGCCACCTCCTGAGAACTTTTCGTGTCCATTCTGAGCGTCTGTGTGTCTGGGGCGTTTTCCTTGCACACTAACATGAAAACCGCGTGGTTCCAATGCTGGACGTCGCGATTCAGACCTCCATCGCCGAGGCGCCAAAAGAAGTGATAAATTGTGGGTCAGAGTGGCTGTCACGATCTTCCCATAATGTGACGTCGGTAAGTCACTTTACACGGCACATGAACTTCTGTGCTATTTTCCGCATGTGTCTATACGTTCTTTCACTTCTCTGGCCTCTTTTCTATTTGTTTTATTTGTTTTATTATTATTTTTTATTATTATTCGCGTAACAACTCATATATTAAATGAAATATGTTACTACGAAAAGAGACTCGAAATACCTTTGGATCATTAATTTTCAACAAAACAAAATGTAATATGTTCCTATTGTTCTGTATCTGGTTTTCTATTAAAGCAGTTATAGTACGCAATGATTATTCAACATCATAATTTTGCAGTGAATTTTTGTTAATAGTAAGACAACAATAAGTATCACGGCTAACCCGAGAACATGAGACTATTATCGGAGAAAAATGATGTTTTTACTATAAGGTTGCCAGACCAGAACTGCGCACAGCAAGATTTCTTTCATGTGATGAAAATAAATTATCTCTTTTCACTATTAGTACTATATTATCAGCAGCCCGCGTCAGCCTGTAAAACACATCATAAGATCTGCTGCTCTGCTCTGCAACTTCGAAAAGCTGAAAGAAATAATTTTTCACTTCACTATTACCTGACCGCTTCTTTGCGGTATGATAGGTTTCATGTACTGCAATTTAAATGAACCGCGGCAGCGGCTGGCTCGTTCGTAGCGCCGCTCTGCACCACGAATAATATTTAAACAACTGAAAATGTCTTAAAGGGATGGGATAAAATACCAGGCAAGCTTGACATGAATCATAATGCAAGGTTTCACTAAATAACTCTATTCAAACATTTAAACAATTTGAGTAGTACACACCTTTTTAACAATCTTGCCTAATGGCGTCCCTCTTACAAACTTGACAAAAGAATGCTACGCTAGCATACAATATCACGTCACAGGCTATCCTTCTCACGTAACTCCAAGAAGAAGAAGAGAGAGAAATTAATGTTCGTTATGTATTATTTATACTAGTCACATATTCTCATCCTTGTTTGATATTTATCGTCTGTGGCGGTTTCATTACTCGCCGACACAGATATTATCTAAAATAAATAATAAAAAAAATACATAATTTTATACAATAACAAAATATGATACACAATGTTTTCTCTTTATCACATAATATGTCTTTTACTAAGAGACGTTACAGTTCCTATCTTAAGTGCCGTCGAGCCCGAGGCTGACGTCGCAGTTGCGCCACACTTTTGCACCAATACAGAGGAAGTATTTTGACACCTTCGAGCCTAGTCTCAAATGAATGCGTCGCAACTGAAGACTGAGCCGCGCTCTCCTTCCTCTGGCGCATCGCCAGAGGGAGTCACGGTGCTTAGCGTGCGATCGTTGGCGGCTTTCGGAGAGAGAGAACGTACTGGCGCAAGGGCAGTTTTGTGGTAGGTGACCCGCGTGGACGGCTGCGTTTCGCGAACAGGATTGTATCGCACGGTGAGCTGGTTTGAGGTGGGAAGCCACGCCTCGTCACGGTTTGTGTTGCGATTCATCCAGAAGGGCGGTGAGGCCATGTGCCAGGAGGCATGGTGTTCTGCCGTTTGTATTATGGGGTTCCCGGCTTCTTGTGGTAAGACTGCTCTTTCGTTATGCATTGTGCCCCTCCTTAAAGAGGACGTGGTGCTTGTAGCCCTTGGTCTGTGAAACTGTTGTTGTTGTTGTTATGGTCTTCAGTCCTGAGACTGGCTTGATGCAGCTCTCCATGCTACTCTATCCTGTGCAAGTTGCTTCATCTCCCAGTACCTACCGCAACCTACATCCTTCTGAATCTGCTTAGTGTGTTCATCTCTTGGTCTCCCTCTACGATTTACCCTCCAAGCTGCCCTTCATTGCTAAATTGGTGATGCCTTGATGCCTCAGAATATGCCCCACCAACCAATCCCTTCTTCTAGTCAAGTTGTGCCACAAATTTCTCTTCTCTCCAATTCTATTCAAAACCTCCTCATTAGTTATGTGATCTACCCATCTAAACTTCAGCATCCTTCTGTAGCACCACATTTCGAAAGCTTCTATTCTCTTCTTGTCCAAACTATTTATCGTCCATCTTTCACTTCCATACATGGCTACACTCCATACAAATACTTTCAGAAACGACTTCCTGACACTTAAATCTATACTCGATGTTAACAAATTTCTCTTCTTCAGAAACGCTTTCCTTGCCATTGCCAGTCTACATTTTATATCCTCTCTACTTCGACCATCATCAGTTATTTTGCTCCCCAAATAGCAAAACTCCTTTACTACTTTAAGTGTCTCATTTCCTAATCTAATACCCTCAACATCACCCGACTTAATTCGACTACATTCCATTATTATCGTTTTGTTTTTGTTGATGTTCATCTTATATCCTCCCTTCAAGACACCATCCATTCCGTTCAACTGCTCTTCCAAGTCCTTTGCTGTCTCTGAAAGAATTACAATGTCATCGGCGAACCTCAAAGTTTTTATTTCTTCTACATGGATTTTAATACCTACCCCGAATTTTTCTTTTGTTTCCTTTACTGCTTGCTCAATACACAGATTGAATAACATCGGGGTGAGGCTACAACCCTGTCTCACTCCCTTCCCAACTACTGCTTCCCTTTCATGTCCCTCGACTCTTATAACTGCCATCTGGTTTCTGTATAAATTGTAAATAGCCTTTCGTTCCCTGTATTTTACCCCTGCCACCTATAGATGCAGTATGCGTGTATGCGTGAGATTATAACATCTCATCTTGACAATATTTTTCAATATAGCAACTTTTCCTTATGTTCAACCCACGTGGGGGTACTTTGTGAGACCACTACCACGTGCTTATATAATTGTTTGACCCATCAGGTTAATTGTAAGACGTTAGTAACCAGTTCGAGGTTTTTATTTTGTAAATTGCTTTTCGATCTAATTTATTTTAATTATCAAAATTATTGTAGAATTACACGCTTTGTGTAAACCAAGTTGACCACGTGAAGCATGTGGTGTAATCATCAAAGTAGCCCTCAGCTATTCTTTTTGGGAAGATTTCACAGAGAGTTAGTATGAATTTAGTGTACCAGTGTGTGGTAATTACATGACGGACAGGATTGTGCTACGAACGTAATTTCTTTGGGCGAAAATTGAATCGGTTGGTTGTGGTTAATTTCCTCTTGCATATGTTTCAACGTTCTTCGTGTGTTATTTTATGAATGCAGTGTTGTATGCAGTCTCCCAATCTTGGCTCCATATTTGATATGTTCCGTAAGATTACAAACTCACACCGAGCGGGGTGGCGCAGTGGTTAGACACTGGAGTCGCATTCGGGAGGACGACGGTTCAATCCCGCGTCCGGCCATCCTGATTTAGGTTTTCCGTGATTTCCCTAAATCACTCCAGGCAAATGCTGGGATGGTTCCTATGAAAGGGCACGGCCGACTTCCCAATCCATCCCTAATCCGATGAGACCGATGACCACGCTGTCTGGTCTCCTTCCCCAAATCAACCAACCAACCAACAAACTCACATTTTCCACAATCCCAAATAAGGCACCAGTTTAGTTATGAATCAAATTTAATATGCTGAAATTTCAATGATCAGTGTTAAAATAAATTTCCAAATATAAACTGATTTATTTGTTTTTATTTAAATTTTTCCAAATATAAACTGATTTATTTGTTTTTATTTAAATTCTCTTTTATATATATATATATATATATATATATATATATATATATATATATATATATATATATATATATCACCGATTGCCGTATGACTATTAAAAGGTTATAATTAATGTTAGTCTGGTTGGGATTTTGGTAAGCTAGACTGGATACCTGGTGAAACAGTTGCTCAGTAATGCAAGGTTAACTTCCCCAGACAGCTCACAGCTTTTAACCCACTTTTATTGTCTTGAATAGCAGCACCGCTTTCATACCAAATTAAAGCAACAACGTTATAAGGTCTTAGTCACTACTCCTTATTCATTTTGTCACTAGAGTAATCTAATTTTCTCATTTAAACTATTGTCATGATGTAACTCTGATGTGTGAAATGCTGCATGTGTGAAACACTGGTCCGATGTAAGAGAGGGCCTGATGGCCCTAATCTGATCAGGTTAAATAAATAAATAAATAATAAATAAAATAAATAAATGTCCGGATTAATCCGGACGTCTGGCCACCCTGTATACGACTGTGAATCTCAACCATGAGAAGTTAATCGACTGCATTTTTGTTTGACGCTGATCGTCCCCCACAATCGCGTTGTAACACATGAACTAAGCAGTAACAGCGGTTTATGTCCAGCAAACAACAGCCGACGCAGGAATGGTAGGTATGAAACGTCCCCTTAGAACAATTGTATACGAGACTGTGCTTAAACTGACATACAATATTATTTAGCGCAACGCAATCTGACTGTCAAAGATCCCTGCAAAAGAATGGCCCTGAGTAACATTAAACTATACCTTTCAGAAATCACTTACCTCACAAAAATCTTCATTACTCGAACTACTGCAATACAGCGAGCGCCACTACTGCCAGCTAAATAAAAGATTCAAACTACGGAAGGCACTAACTACTGATAGGGATAGTTAGCAAATGAAAGATATTAATTGAGAACAAACAATGTATTTACCTTAATAGTCATAATATATATAGCAGTTCATGACAAATTACAAAACTCCGCCATCTCTCTCCCCACATCCACCACTGCTGGCGGCTCACCTCCAACTGCGCACAGTGTTGCCAACTCCAAAAAACCCGAGTCGCTAGATTCAATATCAAAAGTCGCTAGAAAGTCGCTAAAACTGATTTTACTAGTAGTATACTGAAAATTTCGTGCTTGAATGGTGCAATAAGCCAGTGGGGGGTTACTAAAATATTAATAAAAATTGTCTCATACGTAATTGCTGTAGTGTCTTAATTAAATGGCGCATCGCTTGCAACAACATACATATAAAATACTCTTCTGTTTCATGCTCTGACAGAACTGTAGTAGATGTAGAGGGCTGAACGACGCTCAAAAGATGATGTTGCAGTTCGACTGGTTTTGTCGCAAAAGAGTAACTTTTGTTCGTTCCAAAAAGCTCCAATACGTCTGACGGTATGTCAAAAGATGCACAATCTTTATTTTGTTTCTTCGGCTGGTCTCTCAATATGATCAAAGCATCAATTGTCTTTAACGATAATCTGTTACGTTGTTTAGTTTTTATAATGTTCATAGAACTGAATATTCTTTCCACTTCTGTATTTGAATGCGGTAGGCATAGAACAGGCATTGCTAGCTGTGAAATCAAAGAAAAAGGATTTTCCCCTGCGGCATTTTTATACTGCAAAACCTCACTCCAAAATCGAACAGTGTTAGTAATGTTATTCCACTTAATGAAGTTTATATTATGCCATTCTTGCAGCATACCGTCTATGAAATCGCCACTAAAACCCAATTCTTTGGCTACATACGCTACAGCATTATTTTTATTCACTTTTAGTGTTTCTTCTACATTCAGCATTGACATTTTTTTCAGGTAAGGTGGTTTGCGTTTTTTTAAATCAATTTTTTGTTTATGCTTAATAGTTTTCGAATGCTCTCTAATATCACACAATTTAGCATAAAACTCTGTTGCACATACTTGACATCTTGCCTTGGATAAGACTGGTTTCAGCCACCCATTGAATTCAGGTTCTGCTTCCCACGCATCCCAATATTTTTGAGCGTACTGCTTCTTCTTCTGCAGTAAATCCATTATGTAAGCCACCACAACATAAGTTTCACCAATTTATAATCCCTGAAAATACATTAAAACTCAGGCGAACTAGAGGTCATGACACAATCTACTCAATTGATAACTCGATATCAGTCCTATTGTTCATTGTTTAAAACTTATTAATGTTTGAGATACCCCCACGGAATTGTTCTTGCGTTACCGCTGTGCATGTGGTAATAATTTGACTGCGAGTTAACATTTCGAAAAATTAGAGGTTGCCGGACAGAAATGTATTTTATTATACTTAATATTACGTATGTTTTTTGTCAATTCGAAAAATAAAGGGAGTTCAAAAGTTGAAGAATTATAGATCGATAGGCTATCGACAACAGGCTAGTGGGTAATGAATAATGAATTGTTCTATAGTCAAGGTTTTCTTACTCTGTAAGCAATTCCCACATTCAGGTTTACTAAATGCTGAACAATGCTAAATGATCTGCTAAGAACTTAATTTAACTTAGTGATCTAGAACAAAGTCAGTGTAGTATCCATTCTATAGTTAAAATCTTAGTGTTGTTAATGAAAATACTGGCCCAAAATAGTTTTGATTTGTACTTTAAAAGCCGTCTGTACTCCAAAAGTCGCCAGATAAATCGCTAAATAATTTTTGTCGCTAAAAAGTTTTTTTTTTGTCGCTAAGACGAAGGCAAAAGTCGCCATTTCTAGCGACAAAGTCGCTAAATTGGCAACACTGACTGCGCAACGCTACGCGCTGTTCACATCCAGCTGCCGCTGCCCAACACTACAATGGCAGACAACAATGCAAACTAGCCACAGACTGCACACAGCACAGCCAGTGATTTTCATACAGAGCGCTACGTAACGTTGCCAATAAGAAAATATATACAGCCTACTTACATAAAGAAAACATAAACAGCCTACTTACATAGCCCCCATGCTCCCCCAAAAAAAATTTACAAAATGTTTTGGCCAGTGGCCAATAATGATTTGATAAAATTTTTCATAATTACACTAACAAAGATATCCAATCCACACACTTATTGATACAATGTTGGTCAAAAGCTAAAATTTTCTCACAGTCCATAATGACAGTCCTGATCATTCATCACAGTAAAACTGCCGTTTCTTTTATCAAAGTCTGAGCAGTAAAAGACAATGCACACGGAAGTAGTGGATGTCCATGCAGTCTTGAAGAAGTAGTGTTGTCCTTCCAACAGATAGACAGTGCTGACTCTTGATATGCTGACAGGTAATGGGCCACAACAGAGCAAACCCACAGCAGAGTCAGTCGAAGTTGATGAATATTGGTAGGTAGGTCATCACAGGGTAGACCCTCTGTAGTCCTGGTAGAGATTGTGGTATTGGTGGGCCACCAGAGGTGCAGACGCACTGCAGTCCTTGTAGAAACAATGGTATTGGTGAGTCATCAAAGGTGTAGACGCACTGTAGTCCTTGTAGAGATGGCTAGCAGCCATCCGTTGCGACTGTGCAGGTGCACAATCAGCCTACTTACAGGTACACACGTCCCACACGCAGTAATAAAACTGCCGCACGTGAATAGTTCAGTTTCTGGCAGTTAGGGGCGCCGCCCGCGAGGGTCGTGGAACAGGGTGGGCGGCTCTTTAATCAGGACGGCTGGCGATGCAATAAGTGCTCCGGCCAGCCGGCTAATGGATGCCGCCAGGCGCCCGCCGCGCCAAATCAGTTTTCATTTCTTCGCCGATAACTTGGCCGGCCTCCCCTTTTTTCCCACCCAGCGGCCTCTCGGCTCTCTCAGCGCGGAGAGGTGGCAGAGAAGTGGGGGTGGAGGAGCCTTCGGGACGTCGCGATCCGTAACCGGAGTGGTCGCGGGCTGCGGCTGGCGCCGAGCCGGCGCATTAGCGCTCGCAGACAAAAGCCGGCGCCAACTCCGCGCAACTTGCTGCCGGCGCGCTTGTCTTCCGCCTGGCCGCGCACCCGGCGGCGTCTCTCCGACCGCCGGCTGTTCGCAAAGCTGTGTACCGGTGGTCACCTTGTAACTCGGCGCTTTAATTCCAACAGCACCGACATTACACAGCAGCATGTTAGCGTACTGTCGTTTCAATAAGTCATTGCTCGAGGATACTGACACGAATGGAAAAACTTGGTACACTACTGGCCATTAAAATTGCTACACCACGAAGATGACGCGCTACAGACGCCAAATTTAACCGACAGGAAGAAGATGCTGAGATATGCAAATGATTAGCTTTTCAGCGCATTCACACAAGGTTGGCGCCGGTGGCGACACATACAACGTGCTGACATGAGGAAACTTTCCAACCAATTTCTCGTACGCAAACAGCAGTTCACCGGCGTTGCCTGGTGAAACGTTGTTGTGATGCCTCGTTTTGTTGTGATGCCTCGTGTAAGGAGGAGAAGTGCGTACCATCACGTTCCCACTTTGATAAAAGTCGGATTGTAGCCTACCGAGATTGCGGTTTATCGTATCGCCACACTGCTGCTCGCGTTGGTCGAGATCCAATAACTGTTAGCAGAATATGGAATCGGTGGGTTCAGGAGGGTAATACGGAACGCCGTGCTGGATCCCAACGGCCTCGTATCACTAGCAGTCGAGATGATAGGCATTTTATCCGCACGGCTGTAACGGATCGTGCAGCCACGTCTCGATCCCTGAGTCAACAGATGGAGACATTTCCAAGACAACAACCATCGGCAAAAACAATTCGACGACGTTTGCAGCAGCATGAACTATCAGCTCGAAGAGCGTGGCTGCGGTTACCCTTGACGCTGCATCACAGACAGGCGCGCTTGCGATGGTGTACTCAACGACGAACCTGGATGCACGAATGGCAAAACGTCATTTTTTCGGATGAATCCAGGTTCTACTTACAACATCATGATGGTGGCATCCGTGTTTGGCGACATCGCAGTGAAAGCACATTGGAAGCGTGTATCCGTCATCGCCATACTGGCGTAACACCCTGCGTGATTATATGGGGTGCCATTTGTTACACGTCTCGGTCACCTCTTGTTCGCATTGACGGCACTTCGAACAGTGGACGTTACATTTCAGATATGTTACGACCCATGGCTCTACCCTTCATTCGATCTCAGTGAAATCCTACATTTCAGCAGGATAATGCATGGCCGCATGTTGCAGGTCCTGTTCGAGCCTTTCTGGATACAGAAAATGTTCGACTGGTGTCCTGGCCAGCACATTCTCCAGATCTCTCACCAATTGAAAACGTCTGGTCAATGGTGGCCGAGCAACTGGCTCGTCACAATACGCCAGTCACTACTCTTGATGAACTGTGTTATCGCGTTGAAGCTGCATGGGCAGCTGTACATGTACACTCCATCCAAGCTCTGTTCGACTGAATGCCCAGGCGTATCAAGGCCGTTATTAGGACCAGAGGTGGTTGTTCTGGGTACTGATTTCTCAGGATCTATGCACCCAAATTGCTTGAAAATGTAATGACATGTCAGTTCTAGTATAATATATTTGTCCAATGACTATGCGTTTGTCATCTGCATTTCTTCTTGGTGTAGCAATTTTAATGGCCAGTAGTGTAGAAGCCGACCTCGGGGAAGATCAATTTGGATTCCAGAGAAATGTACGAACGTGCGAGGCAATACTGACCCTACGACTTATCAGAGAAGACGGTTCAGGAAAGGCAAAGCCACGTTTATAGCATTTTTATTTTTAGAGGAAGCTTTAGACAGTATTGTCAGGAAAACTGTCTTTGATGCTCTGAAGGTAAAAGGAGTAAAATAAAACAAGCGAAAGGCTATTTACAATTTGCACAGAAAGCTGACGGCAGTAATAAGAGTCGAAGGGCGTGAAAAAGAAGCAGTGGTCGAGTAGCGGATGAGGCAGGTTTGTAGCCTATCCCCGATGTTATTCAATCTGTTCACTGAACAAGCAGTAAAGGAAACCAAAGATAAAATTGGGTAGGAATTAGAATTCAGGGAAACGAATCAAAAACTTAGAGGTTTGCCGATGATATTATAATTCAGTCAGGGACCCAGAGGACTTGAAAGAGCATTCGAAAGGAATGGACAGTGTTTCGAAAAGGAGGATATAAAATTAACGAAAGCAAAACAAGGATAATGGAGTGTAGTCGAATTAACTCAGGTGACCCTGAGGGAATCAGATTAGGAAATGAGGCACCTAAAGTAGTGTATGAGTTTTGCTGTTTTGGCAGCAAAATAACTGATGATGGCCGAAATAGGGAGGATATAAAATGTAGACTGGCAATGGCAAGAAAATCATTTCTGAAGAAGAGGAATCGGTTAAATTCCAATATAGATTTAAGTGTCAGGAAGTCTTTTCTGAAGGTATTGGAGTGTAGGCATGGAGGGAAGTGAAACATGGACGATAAATAGTTTACATAAAAAGAGATTAAAAGCTTTGGAAATGTGGTAATACAGAAGAATGCTGAAGATCAGACTGATGATGATGATGTTTCGGTTTGTGGGGCGCTCAACTGCGTGGTTATCAGCGCCCGTACAATTTCCCAACCTTTGCTCAGTCCAATTTCGCCACTTTCCTGGATGATGATGAAATGATGAGGACAATACAAACACCCAGCCAAAGATCAGACTGGTCGATCACGTAAGTAATGAGGGGGTACGGAATAGGACTGGGGAGACTAGGTATTTGTGTTACTACTTGACCAAAAGAAGGGATCGGTTGATAGGTCACAATCTGAAACACCAAGGGACGACCAATTTTGTGTTTGAGGGTGGTGTGGTGGGTATAAATGAAAGAGGGAAATCAAGAGGCGGATGAAGTAAGCAGATTCAGAACGATGTAGATTAAAAAGCTCGTACTGGATAGAGTAGCACGGAGAGCTGCATCAAATCAGTCTTCGTACTGAAGACCACATTTAACACAGAGTGCAGAGAAAACGAATAACATACTTCGTACGAACCGATCACAGTATAGAAACTTTCATTGTTCTGCAATGATCAGTTTCAGCAAACTTAAGCTGCTATCATCTGAATTAAGGCGAAAAATGAATAATGGAAAGGAGGGGAGGGGGGAGGGAGAGGGAGAGGGAGAGGGAGAGGGAGAGGGAGAGGGAGAGGGAGAGGGAGAGGGAGAGGGAGAGGGAGAGGGAGAGGGAGAGGGAGAGGGAGAGGGAGAGGGAGAGGGAGAGGGAGAGGGAGAGGGAGAGGGAGAGGGAGAGGGAGAGGGAGAGGGAGAGGGAGTGGGGGAGAGACTACAACATATCTCACGGAAGTTGTTACAAAATGCCATGTCACATTACATGAAGTCAAAGCTCAAAAGGCACTCATCGCCTGCACACATCTGGATAACACCACAGTTGATAAAATGCATGCAGTTGAAGACGTCATCCTACCATTCATGTGAATCGAAGTTGAACATGTCCCTACCGAGCTCGCCATAATGCATTACGCAGCAGACGGAGTGTTAACATACAGTCGGCAGATCCGCTATAAAGTTACCTATCTCGCCGTTGGATGGTGTATGTATGAGGGTCACTCCATAAGAAATGCACACTATTTTTGTAAAAATACAGTTTTCATTCTGCATGTGTGAAAGTTTTACAGTGTGTAGATACATTCTTCCCGCTTGTTTTCAAACTTAGTTCAACCCGTTCCCGTGAGTGGCGCCGTCACAGCATGTCTTCAAGTTGGCTGCTACACTTGATGTTCGTCAGAAGCAACGTGCTGTCAAGAATTCCTGTGCTGTGAAAACGAGACAGTGGGAAACATCCATAAGAGGTTGAACAAGGTGTATGGAGATGCTGCTGTCGATCGCAGCACAGTTAATTGGTGAGCAAGCAGGTTACGTGATGAAAGCGGGCACGGCAATATTGAGGATTGTCCTCGCAGCGGCAGGCCTCGTACTGCACACACTCCAGACAGTGTGCAGAGAGTTAACAAATTGGTGACTGCTGACACACGCCTCACAGTGAACGAATTGTCACACTACATTAGGATAGGGGAAGGAAGTGTTTGCAGAATACTGAAAGTGTTGGCGTTAAAAAAGGTTTGTGCCAGGTGGGTTCCCAGGATGTTGATAGTGGCTCACAAAGAAACAAGAAAAACGGTATGCAGCGAACTTTTGGAACAGTACGAGAATGGTGGAGATGAATTTCTTGGAAGAATTGTGACAGGGGATGAAACATGGCTCCATCATTTTTCACCTGAGACAAAGAGGCAATCAATGGAGTGGCATCATGCAAATTCACCCAAGAAAAAAAAATTCAAAACCACACCTTCTGCTGGAAAAGTTGTGGCTACGGTGTTTTTCGATTCCGAAGGACTCTTGCTTGTGGACATCATGCCAAGTGGAACCACCATATTTCTGATGCATATGTGACGACACTGAAGAAGCTTCAAGCTCGACTGAGTCGTGTTCGACCACATCGGCAAAAGCAGGATGTTTTGCTGTTGCACGACAATGCACGGCCACATGTTAGTCAAAAAACCATGGAAGCGATCACAAAACTCGGATGGACAACACTGAAACACCTGCCTTACAGTCCTGACCTGGGTCCATGTCACTATCATCTCTTTGGGAAACTGAAAGACTCTGTTCGTGGAACAAGGTTTGAAGATGATGACTCCCTTGTAGACGCTTCAAATAGAGGCTCCAACAGGTTGGTGCAGAATTTTACCGCGCGGGTATACAGGCGCTGGTTCCAAGATGGCGTAAGGCAGTTGAGAGGGATGGAAATTATGTGGAGAAATGAAAATATTGTTCCTAAAGGATGTATCTACACACTGTAAAACTTTCAAATATGTAGAATAAAAGATGGATTTTAAAAAAAATGTGCATTTCTTTTGGGGTGACCCTCGTAATAAAGCTAAATTCTCACATGCACTGGTTACAAGCAGTGAATAGCAGTGCACCAGAAATAAAGGTGAATTATTCAAAGTGCTCTATATAACAATTGGGTATGTCATCTGACCATAAGTTTACAAGTTTACGCTCCGTATCAAATCTATAGTCATTACATATTTTTGCTTATCACAGTGAGGAAATTACTGTAATAATCAAGACGTCTAAAAAAATTACATGTATCTCCAGTTAACGATAGAAACACATTCATGAACAATTTTTTTTTGTACTGCGAATACGATTTTATGCCATTCTACGAATTTTCAAATGGAAAGGCACCCCTTCTCTTTTCCCCGTGGAGCCAAAATCAATAACAAAATTTCTGTCCAGATAAATCCAGCTAGATGGCAGCACAAGGAAGCAACCAAACTTGAAAAATAAGAGTTTATGTAAGTGTCATATGTTTTATTTTTTGAAGAAATGTGAAAATCACAAGCTTTGTGGAATCTTTCTGACACTACAATAAAAAACGATATAAATTTATCTTAAAAACTAGTCATTAAATCAAGCAGATGCAGCCTAAAAAATCGACAACTACGAAAAAAGGAAAACAACAGTTTACTTGTTTGTTCTAAAGTTAATCATAACTACAAAGAGACAAGTATATTTCTTCGTTTGCTGCGTGTAAAAATGTAGTATATACACTATGTGATCAAAAGTATCCGGACAGCTGGCTGAAAGTGACTAAGTTCGTTGCGCCCTCCATCGGTAATGCTGGAATTCAATATAGTGATGGCCCACCCTTAGCCTTGATGATAGCTTCCACTCTCGCAGGCATGCGTTCAATCAGGTGCTGGAAGGCTTCTTGGGGAATAGCAGCCCATTCTTCGCGGAGTTCTGCACTGAGGACAGCTATCGATGTCGGTGCAGGCCAGTCCATTACAGAGATGTTATTGTCGTGTAACCATTCCGCCACAGGCCGTACATTATGACCAGGTGCTCGATCGTGTTGAAAGATGCAGTCGCTATCCCCGAATTGATCTTAAACAGTAGGAAGCAAGAAGGTGCTTAAAACATCAATGTAGGTCTGTGCTGTGATACTGCCACGCAAAACAACAAGTGCTGCAAGCCCCCTCTATGTAAAACACGACCACACCATAAATCCACCGCCTCCGAATTTTACTGTTGGCGCTACACACGCTGGCAGATGACGTTCCCCGGGCATTCGCTATACCAACACCCTGCCATCGGATCACGACATTGTGTACCGTGATTCTTCACGCCACACATCGTTTTTCCACTGTTCAATCGTCCAATGTTCACGCTCCTTACACCAAGCGAGGCGTCGTTTGGTATTTACCGGCGCGATGTGTGGCTTATGAGCAGCCGCTCGACCATGAAATCCAAGTTTTCTCACCTCCTGCCTAACTGTCATAGTAATTGCAGTGGATCCTGATGCAGTTTGGAATTCCTGTCTGATGGTCTGGATAGATGTCTGCGTATTACACATTACGACCCTCTTCAACTGTCGGCGGTCTCTTGTCAGTCAACGGACGAGGTCGGCCTGTACGCGTTTGTGCTGTACATGTCTCGTCACGTTTCCACTTCACTATCACATCGGAAACAGGGGACCTAGGTATGCTTAGGAGTGTGAAAATTTCGTGGACAGACTTATGACAAGTGACACCAAATCACCTGACCACGTTCGAAGTCCGTGAGTTCCGCGGAGAGCCCCATTCTGCTGTCTCACGAAGTCTAGCGACTACTGAGGTGTCTGATATGGAGTACCTGGCAGTAGGTGGCAGCACAATGCACCTAATACGAAAAAACGTGTGTTTCTGTGGGTGTCCGGTTACTTTTGATCACATAGTGTATCACATACAACTTTACTTTTATGTAAGTTACAGGGTGACAATTATTGAACTACACGAAAAGTAACATAAATTAAACTTCCTGGCAGATTAAAACTGTGTGCCCGACCGAGACTCGAACTCGGGACCTTTGCCTTTCGCGGGCAAGCGCTCTACCATCTGAGCTACCGAAGCACGACTCACGCCCGGTACTCACAGCTTTACTTCTGCCAGTATCTCGTCTCCTACCTTCCAAACTTTACAGAAGCTCTCCTGCGAAACTTGCAGAACTAGCACTCCTGAAAGAAAGGATATTGCGGAGACATGGCTTAGCCACAGCCTGGGGGAGGTTTCCAGAATGAGATTTTCACTCTGCAGCGGAGTGTGCGCTGATATGAAACTTCCTGGCAGATTAAAACTGTGTGCCCGACCGAGACTCGAACTCGGGACCTTTGCCTTCCGCGGGCAAGCGCTCTACCATCTGAGCTACCGAAGCACGTCTCACGCCCGGTACTCACAGCTTTACTTCTGCCAGTATCTCGTCTCCTACCTTCCAAACTTTACAGAAGCTCTCCTGCGAAACTTGCAGAACTAGCACTCCTGAAAGAAAGGATATTGCGGAGACGTAGAGCGCTTGCCCGCGAAAGGCAAGGGTCCCGAGTTCGAGTCTCGGTCGGGCACACAGTTTTAATCTGCCAGGAAATTTCATATCAGCGCACACTCCGCTGCAGAGTGAAAATCTCATTCTGGTAACATAAATTAGTTACAAACTACGGTGTGCACACACTATATTCAATATGTAAACGTCACTACAGATATTCAGATTTAGGTTATGACATGCTCGATGTGCCTGCCGTCGTTTGTGATGATATGGATTAGAAGAATAGCGAAATTCTGGCATTACCCGCTGAAGAGTCGGAACATCGATGCTGTCGATGACCTCCAGAACGCCTGTTTTCAACTCAGCAATGGTTTTGGGGTTATTGCTGTACACCTTGTGTTTAGTATAGCCCCACAAAAAGGAGTCGCATGTGTTCAGGTCCCTAGAATGTGGTGGCGAATCGAGACACATGGCAGTGGCCTCTGAGAACCCCAGAGCCAGAATGCGATCCCCAAAGTGCTCCTCTACGACATCAAACACTTGCCTGCTTCGATGGGGACGAGCTCCGTCTTGCATAAACCACATCTTGTCGAAATCAGGGCCACTTAGGATAACGGGGATGAAATCATTTTCCAAAACCTTCACTTACAGTTTGGTAGTCATCGTGCCATCAAGGAATATCCTACCGATTATTCCGTGATTGGACATTGCTCACCACACAGTCACCCGTCGAGGGTGAAGAGATTTCTCGATCGCGAATGCGGATTCTCAGTCCCCCAAACGTACCAGTTTTGCTCATTGACGAACCCATCCACATGAAAGTGGGCTTCGTCGTTAAACCAAACCATACAGTGCATACAAATTCCCTTTATGCCCCGCAGTCAACCGTGCAGTTTGAACGTCCTAACCCAAACCGTTGAGATGTTATGACGATTTTATCTCATATATTTCAATAATTGTCACTTTGTGTATGATTATAAAATAGAAGCTGAAATCGAATGTGGAGTGAATGACTTCCTGGAAAAGTCCGTGACCATTCCTGGAACGAGAACCGTCCATTCCGGGAACAAGGGACCTGCTGTGACTGTTCCGGGAACTAGGACGCATTGTTCCTGGAACGAGAAGTCCAGGCCACCGTTCCGACCGTTCCTGGAACGACAGAAGTGAAGGCGAATTACCGTTGCTTAGAAATCGTTCCTCGATGCTCCAGTTTACTTTTGCAAACCGTTCCCTTGGACCAGTTCATCCGCGAACGACCAATATTTACAACACACTGTGCGACTGTTCAAACAGAGACAGACTGATCGCTAGTCAGGTCCGCACTAGTGCACTTTTCTTCCCTAACTGTGGTATCCTTGCAACTGAATGATGGGTTTCTGACCGTCTGCGCAGATTTACAATTCGCAGTTGACTTTCACCATGACATGATCTTTACCGTTACTTAAATTGCTTTAACATGTTAATGTTTAATTGGATGCTGCAAAATGTTTAATTCTTAATTTACATACAAAATATTGCACTGTGGCACGTAGTTCATTTAGTTCCCTACACAGCAGGGGAAGATCAGTTTGGATTCCGCAGAAATACTGGAACACGTGAGGCAATACTGACCTTACGACTTATCTTAGAAGAAAGATTAAGGAAAGGCAAACCTACGTTTCTAGCATTTGTAGACTTAGAGAAAGCTTTTGACAATGTTGACTGGAATACTCTCTTTCAAATTCTAAAGGTGGCAGGGGTAAAATACAGGGAGCGAAAGGCTATTTACAATTTGTACAGAAACCAGATGGCAGTTATAAGAGTCGAGGGGCATGAAAAGGAAGCAGTGGTTGGGAAGGGAGTGAGACAGGGTTGTAGCCTATCCCCGATGTTATTCAATCTGTATATTGAGCAAGCAGTGAAGGAAACAAAAGAAAAATTTGGAGTAGGAATTAAAATCCATGGAGAAGAAATAAAAACTTTGAGGTTCGCCGATGACATTGTAATTCTGTCAGAGACAGCAAAGGACTTGGAAGAGCAGTTGAACGGAATGGATGGTGTCTAGAAGGGAGGATATAAGATGAACATCAACAAAAGCAAAACGAGGATAATGGAATGTAGTCGAATTAAGTCGGGTGATGTTGAGGGTATCAGATTAGGAAATGAGACACTTAAAGTAGTAAAGGAGTTTTGCTATTTGGGGAGCAAAATAACTGATGATGGTCGAAGTAGAGAGGATATAAAATGTAGACTGGCAATGGCAAGGAAAGCGTTTCTGAGGAAGAGAAATTTGTTAACATCGAGTATAGATTTAAGTGTCAGGAAGTCATTTCTGAAAGTATTTGTATGGAGTGTAGCCATGTATGGAAGTGAAACATGGACGGTAAATAGTTTGGACAAGAAGAGAATAGAAGCTTTTGAAATGTGGTGCTACAGAAGAATGCTGAAGATTAGATGGGTAGATCACGTAACTAATGAGGAGGTATTGAATAGGATTGGGGAGAAGAGAAGTTTGTGGCGCAACTTGACCAGAAGAAGGGATCGGTTGGTAGGACATGTTCTGAGGCATCAAGGGATCACCAATTTAGTATTGGAGGGCAGCGTGGAGGGTAAAAATCGCAGGGGGAGACCAAGAGATGAATACACTAAGCAGATTCAGAAGGATGTAGGTTGCAGTAGGTACTGGGAGATGAAGAAGCTTGCACAGGATAGAGTAGCATGGAGAGCTGCATCAAACCAGTCTCAGGACTGAAGACCACAACAACAACAACAGCAGGTGTTGGACTCACTGATCTCATCACCTCTACACTATGCCGGCAGTGCATTACTTACGAAAACAACAGATGTTGGATACCTAGAGTAACAAGAAAAAAATTGTGCGGTAAATGTTGTAAGTACGTTACAGTTTCCTGTTTTTAATATTTTCCTTCTTTCTCATTCTCTCCATGTTTCTACCATATCCCAAACAACGGTAGTCCATGGCTATGCCAACAGACAATTTCTTGAAGCCTTCTGCGATTTCGCTGTCACTTACACACAAAGCACTAAGAAAAGAGAGCTGATTGTAAGCAGAAGTGAAAAACAGGGAAATGTTAAACTGAATTTGGTATATTTATTACAAGGGTAAGTTAGTCACAGATGGCGGTGTCGCAAGAGGCTCAATTATTATTTCATTACTACATTGCAAGATTATTGCGCATTCCGAGTGCTAAATAATACGGATAAAAGTAAACATCAAAGGCGAGTCACACATGGTAAAAGGATACTTTCATGCACCATCTGTCACAGGAGAATTAACAGGCCAGAGTGACCGAGCGGTTCTAGGCTCTACAGTCTGGAACCGCGCGACCGCTACGGTCGCAGGTTCGAATCCTGCCTCGGGCATGGATGTATGTGGTGTCCTTAGGTTAGTTAGGTTTAAGTAGTTCTAAGTTCCAGGGGACTGATGACCTCAGAAGTTAAGTCCCAGAGTGCTCAGAGACATTTTTGAACAGGAGAATTAATAACAGAGCGCTTCAGAGGACATCTGGAGAATATTATGGGTAAATTTTCTGGTCATGTTGTAGTAATTGGGGGGTAGGGGGCATCTTTCAACTTACATGAAACAGACCCAAGATGAAATGCCTATTATGGTCTGGGGTGTGTGTGACGTTACTGTTACATATGCTATTATTTTCGTGTGCTCCTTGGCTCTCATGTTGGCACTAGGACTCCAGTTTGTGACTTAGAGTTAACTGGAAACTTTATTGTGTTCATCCAGTGACCACACATGAGCCAACGATTTATACGAGGGTAGTCCAATAGGTAATGTTTCACTTTTTTTTTTAAAAAAAAGGCAACACACACAGACAAACGTCCTTGTTGGTGCTTCACATTTGATGTTCTCTTTCTGTGCGCCGGCGAAGTTTCGAACCGTTCCGGTAGAAGGCAGAGCCGTTGTAGAGCGTCAAAATGGCGTCTACATACGACTCACGTTACAAGCAGCGTGCTGTTATTGAATTCTTGTGTGCAGAAAAAGAAACCGTGGTGATAATCCATAAAAGTTTGTGCGCAGTGTATGGCGCAGTGTATGGCTGCAGCTGATAGGAGTACAGTTGGGAGATGGGTAATGGTAGTTACAGCCTCAGGAAATGCAGAAACAGAGCTCCATGATGAGCCACGCTCGGGAGGTCCTGCCAAATCCATTGCCTTATCCACCCTACAGTCCAGACCTGGTACCCTCGGACTTTCATCTCTTTGGGCCGCTTAAAGATTCTCCACGGGGAACTTAGAAGATGACGAGAGTGTTAGTCATACAGTGAAAACATAGCTACACCTATGGGACAAGAGCTTTTAAGGCCAGGGAGTACGTGGTCTCGCACACCGTTGGCGTACGGTCACAGAACGTGATGGAGACTGCGTAGAAAAACAGGAAATGGGCAACACATGTTGATGTAGATTGTCACCAAATTGTGACTCTTAACAATAAATATATTCTGAGAAAAAAAAGTGGGGCATTACTTATTGAACGACCTATGTAGATTACAATCATATAAGTGTTGATAGAGTAAATTGCATAATAATATACAAGGCACCGGGAATAGACAACATTCCATTAGAAATACTGACAGCCTTGGGAGAGTCAGACCTCACAAAACTCCACCATCTAGTGAGCAAGATGTATGAGACAAGCGAAATAACCTCAGACTTCAAGAAGAATATAATAATTCCAATCCCAAAGAAAGCAGGTGTTGACAGGTGTGAAAATTACCGAACTATCAGTTTAATAAGCCACGGCTGCAAAATTCTAACACGAATTATTTACAGACGAATGGAAAAACTGGTAAAAGCCGACTTCGGGGAAGATCAGTTTGGATTCCGTTGCAATTTCGGAACACGTGAGGCAATACTGACCCTACGACTTATCTTAGAAAATAGATTAAGGAAAGGCAAACCTACGTTTCTAGCATTTGTAGACTTAGAGAAAGCTTTTGACAATGTTGACTGGAATACTCTGTTTCAAATTCTGAAGGTGGCAAGGGTAAAATACAGAGAGCGAAAGGCTATTTACAATTTATACAGAAACCAGATGGCAGTTATAAGAGTCGAGGGGCATGAAAGGGAAGCAGTGGTTGGGAAGGGTGTGAGACAGGGTTGTAGCTTCTGCCCGATGTTATTCTATCTCTATATTGAGCAAGCAGTGAAGGAAACAAAAGAAAAATTCGGAGTAGGTATCAAAATCCATGGAGAAGAAATAAAGACTTTGAGGTTCGCTGATGACATTGTAATTCTGTCAGAAACAGCAAAGGACCTGGAAGAGCAGCTGAACGGAATGGACAGAGTCTTGAAAGGAGGATATAAAATGAACATCAACAAAAGCAAAACGAGAATAATGGAATGTACTGGAATTAAATCGGGTGACGCTGAGGGAATTAGATTAGGAAATGAGACGCTTAAAGTAGTAGATGAGTTTTGCTATTTGGGGAGCAAAATAACTGCTGATGGTCGAAGTAGAGAGGATATAAAATGTAGACTGGCAATGGCAAGGAAAGCGTTTCTGAAGAAGAGAAATTTGTTAACATAGAGCATAGATTTAAGTGTCAGGAAGTCGATTCTGAAAATATATGTAAGGAGTGTAGCCTTGTATGGAAGTGAAACGTGGACGATAAATAGTTTAGACAAGAAGTGAATAGAAAGTTTCGAAATGTGTTGGTACAGAAGAATACTGAAGATTAGATGGGTAGATCACATGAGTAATGTGGAAGTACTGAATAGAATTGGAGAGAAGAGGAGTTTGTGGCACAACTTGACTAGAAGAAGGGATCGGTTGGTAGGGCATATTCTGAGACATCAAGGGATCACCAATTTAGTATTGGAGGGCACCTTGGAAGGTAAAAATAGTAGAGGGAGACCAAGAGAAGAATACACTAAACAGATTCAGAAGGATGTAGGTTGCAGTAGGTACTGGGAGATGAAGAAGCTTGCACAGGATAGAGTAGCATGGAGAGCTGCATCAAACCAGTCTCTGGACTGAAGACCATAACTACAACAACATATATAATTACCGTTCATGATATAGACGAATCATGATGCCTAATATGAATAGGTGAATTTTTGGTAGGATAGACAAACATTCTGTTCCAAAAGACAGGTAATTTCCTTTTTCTTTCCTACGGGATAAGCATAACTGAAGTAGCAACTAATAAAGAATTTATGATAACGTCTTGTGAGTCGTTAGGCTGTCTCATGTTTCCTGTTCAGACTTGTTCAATACTCAACTTTTAAATCTCTCTGCTGTGATCTTTAGTATTCCACTGAATAACTACCCAACCACTAAATTTCTGAAGAAGATCCTAGCAGATAGATTTACACGTTGTGTATTGAAGAAGTTTGCAGAGGAATACGACACGGCCTAATAGCTCAGAAGTCTGTCATCGATGACATCGAACACAAAAGCCTGCAGATTTATATGAGGAGGAATTGTTGCAGGTAGTTTATTTCAAATCAAGAAGCCCTTACAGAGAAGAAATGATGCTTGTCAAAATACTTCGACTGTGAATCCATTTATAAGGACTGTTGATTCAGATTTATGTTCAGGGTGGTTTTTTAGTTCTTTCCTTTAAATAGGCACGCGAGATAGCCACCGCACTCTTACTGAGTCCCAGCTTGCCAATCGTCAGTTGTGACAACCCTGGCGACGAGATTTTAGTTTTGATTTTCTACATTCCCTGCCTCCGGGCGACCTTTGCACTTTTGTTGACGTATCCTCTTGGTGATCTTTGGCGCTACTGAACGTAAACGGCTGCGAATCCTTTTGACCGGCAGCCTTTATCATTAGACGAGCCGCGAAGCCCCCGGAGAGCGACCGAGGGGGCGTGAGTCAGCGTAATCACCAGGGATTACGGGGCGCAGGGCGTCTGTTGCGCTCGCAGGCTGCAGCTGCGCCGTCCGCGTCACACGCACCCTGACTGGCAGCTCATCTGAGAGCCACAAAGGGCGCCGCTCTTCTTTGTCCACCAGAGAGCGCGGCGGGGTGGCATGTCGGGCCGCGTGCTGCGAAGATCCAAGTCGTGGCCGTGCATGTGACATAACTGCCCCTGCATCAAGTTTATAGGGTAAGTCCGGAGGGTTGGACCACTGAGTGAGGCGGACCGCCGGCCGTTGTGGCCGAGCGGTTCTAGGCGCTTCAGTCCGGGACCGCGCTGCTGCTACGGTCGCAGGTTCAAACCCTGCCTCGGACATGGATGTGTGTGCTGTCCTTAGGTTAGTTAGGTTCTAAGTCTATGGGACTGATGACCTCAGATATTAGGTCCCATAGTGCTCAGAGACTGACCAGTAGCGTATTTCACAAATGTGCCGCTACTCGTGTAGAAGCTCTTTCGTGAGCATGTGTGGTGCAAAAGTGCTCCTGTCATTTTCGTGTTAGTTCTGGAGAAAAATCACATTCTCTGTTCTGCAAAGTCGGAATGTACCATACCGGGCGAGGTGGCGCAGTGGTTAGCACACTGGACTCGCATTCGGGAGGACGACGGTTCAATCGCATCTCCGGCCATCCTGATTTAGGTTTTCCGTGATTTCCCTAATTCGTTTAAGGCAAATGCCTGGATGGTTCCTTTAAAAAGGCACGGCCGATTTCCTGTGATGACGTACGCAGCCCCTGTCTGGGGATACGCTGCGCCAACTCGCCTGCGCCGTCTGCAGCTCATACAGAACAAAGTACTCAAAATCATAAGCAACGCTCCGCGCTACATACGCATCGCGGACCTTCACCGGGAATACCGGCTAGATACTATCTTGCAGGTATTCCAAAAACTCTCCACGCGACTGTACAATAACACGAAACACTCGCACAACCCGTTTATCCTTTCTCTGGGTAACTACGACCACAACCATAGATGGAAGCATAACAGACCAAAGACATTACTGGCTAGGAACTAAACATCTATGGTCCATAGAACGCTAACACGACAGTACTGGCGAGCCCCTGCAACACAGTTACTACTGGAAACCCAGATGTGCGACCAGCCGAAAAACAGGCAACCGCAGGGAAGCCGTACTGTACACAGCACGCAAACCAGCCACACACAACCCCTACACCGTCCGTGAGACGATCTGTGACCGATCGCCCACCAATCTACAACGATCTTGAACTGTTGCAGGGACGCAGCAACTGCAGCAAGCGCCGCAACAAGCTCCAGCAACGACAAAGGTAACGATGCACGATACCTCGAACTAACATAACCGCACCTTGCATGCTCTGTCGCAGCTAGCAAGCCGCTACTGCCCTTACTACCCGTCCTACTGTCGCAGAGGTTTTTTTCCCTTGGCTCTTGCCTTGGCACTTCTTTTCCTCTGCCCTTACAACCGCTACCCTTCAATCGTTTTCGACCACTTCTATCTCCTGATGGACCATGTTAATGAGTAATCTTACTCAGACGCATGGATAACATCACAGCCCGCATCCTGTGACGCCTGATTCAAAAACTAACATGTTTACGGAGGTGACAGTAGAACTTTTGGTTTGGTCACCACGTTGGTGTGGGCGTGGAGGGGCCCCATCCTTTATATTATTCCTTCCCCATGCTTCCCTAATCCGAGCTAACGCTCTGTCTCTAATGACTTCGTCGTCGACGGGACGTTAGACACTAATATCCTCTTCCTCCTCCTTTTACCACGTAGTTACATAATTTTAGTGTTACGGCTTGGTTTGCACAAAATTGATACTTTTTTTTAATTGCGATCTTGACAAATGTATAGAAATGAAAGTAAACAAAAATGGCCACCAAATTTGATACTTACAGCTAGAACTTGGGGTCGTCCATCTCTCCCAGGCACTCGGGAGAGATGCTCCGCTATTTTTTGAGAGAGACGGACCGCCTGTTTTAATATGAGAGAGATAAAGCACAACTAAATTTTGCTTCAAAGCAGATTCAATAATCCCACTGAAGATGGCCATAATCTCAGACTGGGCTTTTAAGTCGAGAAATATGTCTGTGACAGCTGAGGGAAGAGCAGAATCTCACACATATATATTCCTGACTGTCATTTCTTGTTAACTTATTCCCAAGAATAAGCAGCTTTCACTCAGTTAATACTCTGCAGAAATCAAACCTGCATCTGGATCTGACTTCCTCAACTCTTGTGCAGAAAGGTGTGCAGTATACTGCTGCAGCCATTTTCAACAAGCTACCACTAGAATTCAAAAATCTTAGCGGTAATCCACGCGCTTTCAAATCGAAGCTGAAGAGTTTCCTCATGGGTCACTCCTTCTATTCTACAGATAAGTTCTTTGGAAAATGAAGCTGGTTCTTGTTGTATTGTTGATTGCGTATACTTAAACTTATGGCTTGACTTTTTTCGGGTTCATAAACATTTTATTTTTATGTGTTATTACTTTATGCTGTAATTTCATGCACTGACACGTTCCATGACCTTGGAGATTTGCTCCTCAATTTGGTCCTGCGGAACTTGATTTGTAAATAAAACTAAAATAAATAAATATAGGCCAGCCAACCATTTCGAAGCTCATCTAAAGACCTGCTGATCGCAAGCACATCAAAAGAACAAGGTTATCTGCACAAGTGAAATTCGGACTCCATTTCTACTAAACCTAAAATTTCCAAAATTACCACCTCAAAACTGTCAACCACCAAGCCAACACAGAAAAAACCTTAGCAAGAAATATAACCTGTTCCTTCTAATGATAAAACCATATATTTTGAAGAGCAAGGCAGCAACAGTATCCAAAAGGCTAAAATCTGGTAAACAAATTGAAACTGTATATAAAAAGAGGGATAAAAAAAGGAAACAGTAAAAAGGCACAAAAAGATACCAAGAGGAAACACTAGTGAAGAGAGTAACAGGCCGAAGAAGCTAGAAAAGCAAAATACTGGAAATAGCTCATCGTGTTCATTAGACGCTGATATTGTAGAAGATTACGAAAATAACTGTAATGGGTTGGATGCGGATGAATGTGTTGGGTATGGTGAAAACTACTACGAAACTAATAAAAATGCCGATTGAATTCAGTGTGATTCCTGTTCACGATGATCACATGAAAGTTGTTCAACAATTCGTAATAAGTACAATTGCTGTGGTAAGAGGAAGACAGGCTACTGTTAGAATAAAACGGACAATTCATTAGAAAAGCCAGTGTTCAATTAAGATTTGTTCTGGGCTAAAATATTTAGTAGTAAAATTCCGTATTCATTACAACATATTCAAAGTAAAAATGTGAAATTTTGATTGATTCTTTTTTTCCATTGGTCCACCTCTCCTAGTACACTGGTGTGGGTGAGATCGACCAATCACGTGTATTTTCATTTAATCATACCTATTGCATTTTAAGTGGCAGTGCCTCAGTAATATATTGTACTTAAGCTTATATGACACTCTACGCGAACATGTTGCCAGTTGAAAAGCATACAAATTTTATGCTGAAGAAGAAAAGTTTTCCAACTCTCCTAACTTACCCTACGTGCTGTGATCTCTGTGTCACCTTATCTGGCCGCGAGGGATGATTACACAGTCGTAGACCCACTTCGGCCAGCGCAGAGTAGACGCGTGGTACCCCAAGTATACTACTTATGTTAGTGTCGATTTCGATGCTGTATGTGCTACTTACCAAAATAAAATTGATGTCTGTCCATTTTCTATGAATTGTTGGAGCAGTGTGAGGCCAATTGAAAGGCTTTCTTACGCAGACAGTTATAGATGACGAAACATGTGTGCATCACTTTGAGCAGGAAATCAAAAGGGTCTCACTAGTGTGGTGTCACCCGAAAAGAAAAGGTCAGGATCTTCGTTTTATGATATACAGATGGTGTCATCCTCGAGAGTGATGATGATGTTTGGTTTTGTGGGGCGCTCAACTGCGTGGTTATCAGCGCCCATACAATTTCCCAACCTTTGCTCAGTCCAATTGCGCCACTTTCCTGGATGATGATGAAATGATGAGGACAACACAAACACCCAGTCATCTCGAGGCAGGTGAAAATCCCTGACCCCGCCGGGAATCGAACCCGGGACCCCGTGCTCGGGAAGCGAGAACGCTACCGCGAGACCACGAGCGGCGGACATCCTCGAGAGTGCTTAGCCGAAAGCGCCTACTATAAATTCACAGCTGTATATGAAGCCTCTGAAATAACAGAAGAACCGTTTTCGACGTATTTCGGTATGTCAAATATCCATAACAAAAATATGAAAAAGATAGACTAACGTTTATGTCGCAGACAGGCACAACAAAAAAGACGGCTAAACACGTAACATTTCGGTTAGAAGGCCTTCTGAAATAGACAAAACACACACACACACACACACACACGCGCGCGCGCGCGCGCACACACACACACACACACACACACACACACACACACACACACATTCACGGAAACGCAGCTCACACACACGTAACCACATGACCTCGGCAGCCAGAGACAGTGATCACGTGTATGTGAGCTGCGTTTGCTTGAATGTGTGTGTGTATATTGTCCATTTGAGAAGAAGTTCATATACAGCTTTCCATTTTTCTCTTTCGGAGTGGCAGTAATGAAGTCTCATCCGGATGAAATTGTGAATAATGATAATTAAACGTAGAATTTCTTGTGAGTACTATTTTTACGTGGTATGCCACGATAGACATAAATTTACGTGGAGTTTCGTATTTCCCTCTTTAACAATGGCTGTCATATGTTAACGTAAACATGAAGGTAAAGTCAAAAGAAAAAAGATCAGATAAAATCTCATTCTGGAATCTTCCCCCAGGCTGTGGCTAAGCCATGTCTCCGCAATATCCTTTCTTTCAGGAGTGCTAGTTCTGCAAGGTTCGCAGGAGACCTTCTGTAAAGTTTGGAAGGTAGGAGACGAGGTACTGGTAGAAGTAAAAACTGTGAGGACGGGGCGTGAGTCGTGCTTGGGTAGCTCAGTTGGTACAGCACTTGCCCGCGAAAGACGAAGGTCCCGAGTTCGAGTCTTGGTCCGGCACACAGTTTTAATCTGCCAGGAAGTTTCATCAGATAAAATGTTTGAGCTTATGCACTTCACCCGATCAATGTTCAAATGCGTGTGAATTCCTAAGGGACCATACTGCTGAGGTCATCGGTCCCTTGAGTTACACACTACTGAAACTAACTTACAGCTAAGAACAACTCTCACACCCATGCCCGAGGGAGGACTCGAACTTCTGGCAGGAGGGGCCGCATGATTAGTGACATGGCGCCTCTAAATGTGCGGCCACCCGAAATCAGGAACCTTGTTACTTGTACACAATTATATATTTTAAAACGCTGTGTGACAGTCTTAGCGTAAACTAGTCTGTTTTAGTACGAGGGTCATTTCAAAACTCACGCAAGATGCTCATGCTCAACCGTTGGGGTGGCATGATCAAGTTGAAATTGATGTTCGTTGTGTCCAAGACTTTAAACATGACGGTCTTGTATGTGTTTGCTGGTTCGCGTGTCTGTGTCGTGAGTAGTTCAGTTTTAAAATGGAGGATGAAACGGACACATAGTGACCAGCGTTCTTACATCAGAATCCAACGGAAATTTACAATGCTTTGAGAGGTGTGCTGGAATGTGTAACGTATTGTAGCACAGTAACATGGCATGGTAGTTTGCCCGTTTCCGTGAAAGTCGGGCAATCACTGACGACAATTCAAGACGTGGAAAGCCATGACTACACCTCTCAGTTTATTGTTAACAACTTTTTGAGGGAGGATCGACGAAACATATGTGCGGAAAATGCGTATGAGGCCAGAATATCTATGACTTCAGTTTACAGAAACATTACCGTAAAGCTAAAAACGAGAAAAGTTGCTGGCCGATGGGTTCTGCATAATCTGAGTGAAGAGCAGAAAGTGGGTCGCAAAAGAATTTCAGAGGAATTGCTTCAATGTTGTCGAACAGAAGGAGAACAGTTTCTGAAAGGTACTGATCCACTTCATGAAACCTGTATACGAGATTTTGAACCAGAACTGATGTGTCAGTCTTCACAATGGAACAGTTTCTATGTTCCACACCCGAAAAAAATCCTCTAAATACAATGACACAATGAAAGTTTGTACGGGCAATTTTCACAGTTAAGACTATGGAGAATGCAGTAAAAGTGGGGAAGCGTGGAAGAAAACTAGTTACAACAAAAAATACATCAAACCACAAAAACAGAAGCATGTGGTAATAAGAAAGAAGATTAAATACCCACTGGTGATGGTCTAACTTCAACGAAATATGCCTGCTTAAAAATAAGAAGAAAATGTTTCTGCTCAAGGCGGATGCAGTTCAAACTTCAGCCTGTAACACCACAGTAAAATAGCCAATATTTCTTTTCTGATTAATTATGCTTTGCACAAAGTGTATTTTCGTTAATACGTGCTCTTGATGTTTTGTGCTATGTTTTATCTTTACTGATTAATTGCTTTGATTGTATTTGTAAATGGATGACTTTGGTTAAATAATTTTGTATAGATTTGTTAATACGGTTAAATGCAATGTTTACTTCAAAATGTTTACTTGCTACATTGTATCTGCTGATCCGCACTTAGGAATTTTGGTTTATAACAAATTAAAACTTCTTGTACTTCCCCTCTGTAACTAAAGTGAGTTAGCGTACGCAAAACGTGGTTGGTGCGAGTGAAAAGGTGGACAAGGTAGTCAGTCGGAGACTAGCTACCGAAACGCTGGCAGCTAATGATCAAATAGTGCAGGTGCTGAGAGAGGCTTTTTGTGCCAGTTTACACTATGCCAAAACCTCAGGTGGATGGATGGATTAATTATTATGCTCTGTTTCTGGGAATTGCCTTAAAAATCGGAGGAACGTCGCTACCAAGAATATGACAGAGCTTACCACTTCCAACAGTAAATCCATCTTCCATGACTCGCTGGCCACCACATTGTGCAATCACTATGATGAAGTGGAGGATTTGTAAAAGTGTAAAGTGAAAGATCAGCACCTTAATGTTTCTAAAATACTAGGTAATTCATACCAAAATTTATGTACCTTCCTTGATTTGTTCCTCACGAAGATACCTCTCAGGATCCTCTCCTATTTGAACTATGATTCCCGAGTGTCCACGTTGTGAAAAATGGAAGTCACAAAGTAAAACAGTTATTAAATTAATTTTATTTGAAATTTAGTAAAAAGGAGTATTTAAATTTGCTGTGGAATTTGGTAAAGTTGAGGGAGGTAGTAAGTGTAGCTTTGTGAAAGCCTCCCAGTATTTGAGATATACCAGTTTAAAATTTTGTGGATTTTAAAATCATTTACTTAATTACTGACTTTAAAGTAAACGACTGTGATGATAGCGAAAAGGCAACATATTATTTTGAGGTTGGTTTCAAACTAAATGTTATCAAAGATTGGTTTGAAATCCTTTTCCTGGTAAATAAATTTGTTGTGCAGACAGTTGAAATAATACAAAAGGTGAGTCAGTGTTTAAGAAAGTGTGTCAGTTCGCTTGAAAAGGTACAGTACCGCCCGACATTGAAAATAGGTACCACATTCTTCGTTATTCTTGTCAGTACAACATATTTTTCCAAAAAATAACTCTATTTCAATTAATACAGCGAAGCCATATACCAGTGTGGGAAAGAATGACAATTTATTTATTTAATTGATCACATGTGCACTCCCACAAAATAAATCCCTACATTCAGTTTGGTGAGATCTGTGAAATGAATGAATGTATGGTCGTCTGCTAACCGCAGATAGTGAATGTGAATATATGATCATCTTTGAGACGATCCTTTGGCCACCTTTGGTGGAACCAAAGAGATGAAATTTACCTGAGCTTTGAGCGCCTGAAATGTGGCTGACCAATACGGTAGCAAGGTGCTCCCCCACTTCAGCAGAGGTGCGAAAGGACCTGAAGAACGGCCATGTTTCGGCACTCTGCCGCTGGATCTAGTGTTGGTAAGACCTGTCTTAGGTGTGCTCCGTAAAGACAAAAGAGTGGAGACATGGTATGCATGAGAAATACTTAAGAGCAGTTTGGAATAATAATTTCTCTATTTCAGGAACTTTTGTGGGGAGAATTAAATGTCAGGCAGGTAATATTAAGGGGATTGTAGTAATCTTCGGAAGTGACTAACGGTCACAAAGAAACCGCATGTAGCAATAAGTTGAAATACTTCCGAGTGCTTAAGTTAAGCTGAATTACTAGCGTGTGTACTATAAGTTGGAAATATTTAAGAAATGGCGTGTGCAGTACTTGAAATTAGAGACGAGTACTTCCACGTGGTGAGTACTGTGTGAGTCTCAATCTGTGTATGAGACAAAGGATAAAGAGAAGTACTCGTCCATGGTATCAGTTGAGGACTCGCGTGTGTGATGAATATGTTCTTAATAATACTTTGCGTGTTATGTTTCCGTGTGACGCTTGATTCAAACTACACTCCTGGGAATTGGAATAAGAACACCGTGAATTCATTGTACCAGGAAGGGGAAACTTTATTGACACATTCCTGGGGTCAGATACATCACATGATCACACTGACAGGACCACAGGCACATAGACACAGGCAACAGAGCATGCACAATGTCGGCACTAGTACAGTGTATATCCACCTTTCGCAGCAATGCAGGCTGCTATTCTCCCATGGAGACGATCTTAGAGATGCTGGATGTAGTCCTGTGGAACGGCTTGCCATGCCATTTCCACCTGGCGCCTCAGTTGGACCAGCGTTCGTGCTGGACGTGCAGACCGCGTGAGACGACGCTTCATCCAGTCCCAAACATGCTCAATGGGGGACAGATCCGGAGACCTTGCTGGCCAAGGTAGTTGACTTACACCTTCTAGAGCACGTTGGGTGGCACGGGATACATGCGGACGTGCATTGTCCTGTTGGAACAGCAAGTTCCCTTGCCGGGCTAGGAATGGTAGAACGATGGGTTCGATGACGGTTTAGATGTACTGTGCACTATTCAGTGTCCCCTCGACGATCACCAGTGGTGTACGACCAGTGTAGGAGATCGCTCCCCACACCATGATGCCTGGTGTTGGCCCTGTGTGCCTTGGTCGTATGCAGTCCTGATTGTGGCGCTCACCTGCACGGCGCAAAACACGCATACGACCATCATTGGCACCAAGGCAGAAGCGACTCTCATCGCTGAAAACGACACGTCTCCATTCGTCCCTCCATTCACGCCTGTCGTGACACCACTGGAGGCGGGATGCACGATGTTGGGGCGTGAGCGGAAGACGGCCTAACGGTGTGCGGGACCGTAGCCCAGCTTCATGGAGACGGTTGCGAATGGTCCTCGGCGATACCCCAGGAGCAACAGTGTCCCTAATTTGCTGGGAAGTGGCGGTGCGGTCCCCTACGGCACTGCGTAGGATCCTACGGTCTTGGCGTGCATCCGTGCGTCGCTGCGGTCCGGTCCCAGGTCGACGGGCACGTGCACCTTCCGCCGACCACTGGCGACAACATCGATGTACTGTGGAGACCTCACGCCCCACGTGTTAAGCAATTCGGCGGTACGTCCACCCGGCCTCCCGCATGCCCACTATACGCCCTCGCTCAAAGTCCGTCAACTGCACATACGGTTCACGTCCACGCTGTCGCGGCATGCTACCAGTGTTATAGACTGCGAAGACGGCAAACTGGCTGACACTGACGGCGGCGGTGCACAAATGCTGCGCAGCTAGCGCCATTCGACGGCCAACACCGCGGTTCCTGGTGTGTCCGCTGTGCCGTGCGTGTGATCATTGCCTGTACAGCCCTCTCGCAGTGTCCGGAGCAAGTATGGTGGGTCTGACACACCGGTGTCAATGTGTTCTTTTTTCCATTTCCAGGAGTGTATAATACTCTGAGAGAGAAGCAAGGTGAGTCAGCCGTCTATCCAGCAACGCAACTTGGCTTGCATTGCACAGGAAGACGTGCATATATCTCCAGAGTTCATAGTAGGAAAGAAAAATTACGATGTGGGGCAGTGTCGTTTGAAACTGGGATAAATACTAATTGAAGTGGGAAAGCTGAAAGTGATGTGATCATAATGTTGTGACTATTCTTTGTATTGTATGTTGCCAGTGTGATGTATTTCATGAAATTTATGTGTGGTTGGCATGGGAGAGTAACAAGATAGTTTCAGAGGCAGTGGGTTATGCATGTTCCTTTTTGTACCGCTCGGTCTGGAGGAAATTTTCGTAATGATGGGTGTGAGAGTCGAAGTGTGAGATATAGAAAAAGATCCACCATCCTATCCAGAAAGTGCACTGTAGCGTTAAATAATTACGAGATCATAAGATAGAGAATCACCAATAAAGCCATGCCCACTGGGCGGAATTTCTCATGTGTTATTTTTGTAGGTTATAGAATTTGTGTGTTAAGATTATAGAATTTATCGGAATAAATAAGATAGTGAAAAGAAAAAGATTGGTGGCCTTTTCCTTCGAATTGTATGTTGTCATGATATCCAGAATTTATAATGTGTGCGCCATTCATATTCAGTGCGATGGCCACGTGTTGACCAAAGCCGTTAAATAAGAAAGAAAATGTGGTATTGCCAGTGCGTAGTGAACAGTCAGAGTAGTGTAAATTACTAACGGTCAGATGTGCATTATCCGTTGCGTAATATTCAAACAGGAGAATAATTTGTAACTTACTTGTGAGTACTAGAGCTCATGTTACTTGATAAATAAGAATGAATCCACTCGCTTGGCAGATCACTCATCTTGCAGGCCTGACTGCTTGATGCCACAGTATGAGCAAGGCATGTGGGTGCCTCTCATGCTTTACAACTGTGATAAAGATTAAAGGCCCCCGCTGTTGAAAGTATTCAAAATGCACAAAGTTACTGGCTAAAAGAAAATGATAACTGATATAGAAATTTATGTAGAATTTTGTACTCAATACATGCGTGTTAAGAGGTGCTATATCAGTTTATGAGCACCCACTTATTGTTTTCTCCTGCTGAGGGTAAAGTTAATAGAAGTATTACTAATTTTGAAATCAGTTACTTCATTTCTTTTAAAGAATAGTGTGATTATCTAAGTTAGTGACCTTTGTTTAAATTTAAGCTGTGTAGAAAGATAACATGAGACTAGGTCTATACATAACTTACAGTTTTGTACCGACCAGCAATTATAGTGTTAATGAAGTTGCTCACATTGACAAAGAATTTAGTATTGAAGAGTGTAACAGTGTCTGTTGTGTTTGTGAGGGCAGATTTGCTTTTTTTTTAAGGTTGTTAGCACCCACTTCAGCATTTTTATATGCTTGTGACTGGGTTCATTGCACTTTTATACGAGAAAAACATAGGCTGTGTCTTTCCACTAAAAGCAGTTTACTTTGTCTTCAAAAGAAGTTAGACATTTCTATGCCTAATTAGGCTAGCGACTGTATTCTTTATCATTTGAGCAGTTTGAATAGTTAAAACAGTTTCTAAATTAAATCTGTTACTTTCTGTGTGCTTTTCGTTAAGTTAATTTCATGTCTGATAGGTTACACCCTTTAGGCATTTCACCAGTGGCTTAGCGTGAGGGAAGACTTTGAGACTTATTCTCCCCTGTATTTTTGCTTAAAAAAGGATGCAATAGTAATTCACAACAAAAATATAAATAACTTTCTACTAAGAGCTCTAAATTTGCGAAGACATCAGTTTTGTAGCCCGCGCCGCACCCTGAGTATTGGTGTATTTGCCTGCTTGAGACTCGATCTCCCAGTCTCTGCCTCCCCTCCCTTACCTGGCTGTGTGCGCCTGTGCTTTAGTGGTTTTCTCGGCTCCCCTCCACTTTCCCTCTTCCACGAAGGCTGGTGCGCTGCACTTGCTAGCAGGTATCGAGACTAGTCTCTGCCGCTTCTATGCTGGCTTTTAACACGGAAGTGAACAGTCGCGCGGTTTGTGTTCATAGTCATTCTTGTGTGATTACAGCGCATATTTTCGCTGTGTCGCCAACATGAGTGAGCCAGCAACTGAACACCTTATAGAATTTTGATTAAAAACGCCTTTTTCTGCATTAAAGAACGAAAAAGGTGCGAATTGAAGGACAAACGACCTATTCCTATACTCAGTGTGGTTTTAACTGAAGCTGAACAGAAACGTACTTTTCAGAGAGCCTGGTACGAAAAGTGTACTTGGCTGATTGCGAATGCAGTTAATAACAGATTATACTGTTACATATGTCTTCTGTTCGGTGGTGAAAAGGAATGGTGCAGTGAGAGCATTTGTACAACAAAGAAATTTGACAGGAAAGCACAAAAGCATCAGATATCAAAACGTCACCTGCAGAACAAAGAATCATTTCAGTTATTGGGCAAAAGTAGAATTGAGCACGTCCTTTCTGAAGCCGCTCGTCTGACGGCAACGAAATAAAATGAAGAAGTTTCACCCAACAGGAGAGTATTGGCTCGTCTTATTCAAGCAATTGAATTTATTTGTAAACAAGAACTAGCCTTTTGCGGCCATCGAGTAGACGAATCCTCTAGCAACTAGGGCAACTATCTGAAATTGTTGGATTTACTAGCTCAAGGAGAGCAGTTAATCCGAGACCATCTGTCATCATCTTCCACCTTTAAAGGAACTTCTCCAGATATACAGAATAATTTAATAGAAAAGATAACTTTTTGCAATTAATGAGAAAATAAAATCTGAAATTCAGAACTGCAATTTCATTTCGATTCAGGCTGATGAAACATTTAACACGTCATGCAAGAGTCAAGTGATTATAATATTCAGGTACTGTATTGCAGACAAAATTGAGGAAAGATTCGTTGGATTTCACGATGTTTCCGGAGAGAAAACTGCTGAAGATTTGTCAAACGTTATTCATGCAATACTGAAAGAGTGGAATGTGGAAGGAAAAGTGGTTAGTCAAACAGAGGATGGCGCTTCAGTAATGGAGGGCAGAGAAAGAGGACTACAACAATTGGTGAAGCAGTTCTGTCTCCATGCGCTGTTTATTCATTGTTACGCACACCATCTGAATTTGGTACTGTTACATGCCTCCAAAATCATATGACAAGTACCCATGTTTGTGACAGTACTACATTCCATTCGTTTTTCAGCAAATCATCAAAACGAACTGTATTGCTAACTGAGAAAGGATTTAAACTGCCACAAGCGAGCAACACTGCTGAAACTTTCGTTCCAGGGCAGTTTCAACAATATCTAGTCATTTCTCAGAGTTATATGGTGCTTTTAAGTATATAATTGATGATACAGACTCTCAATGGAACCCAGAATCCCCAGAATCTTTGAGCTGTGCTGCGGTAATGAAACGACGAATGGATGATCCTACGTTTGTCTACTTGCTTTGCTTCTACCGAAGGTGCTTTGTTTATGTCGATCATCTCTTTAATGTTCTTCAGTCAAAATCTGTCAGTGTAATTGCTTGCCACGACGAAATAAGAACTGTTTTGAGAAACTTATGACAATTAAGAACGGAAACATTCGTTGATGAATGCATTAAATGCAGCTTCTGTTTGAATGGCAACTTCTCATCCTGTGACAGTCAAAAGACACCTCTCAGGGCATTAACATACGAGATAACGGACTTGAAAATTGTTCAGATGGAAAGAAGATTTGAAGACTTTATCCCAAATTCAGTTTGTTGAACGTCTGAACGAAAAGTGTTTCCCAAACTGTCCAAAAGAAATCCCAAAGTTGAAACTGCTTCAGTTATTAGAATAGTATCCTTTTTACGAACAAGAGCAACTTGAGCATGAACTGTGTAATATACACGCTGATGAGAAAAAACACTTATCTCCAAGAATCCTCTTAAAGTACATTGTCATCAATGATTTAAACTCTGTTCATGAAGAAACAATGAAGTACCTGCTTTTGGTTTTCACCCTACCCGCAGTTGTAGCAAGCATAGAACGAAGCATGAGTACTCTTAAACGAGCGAAGAATTATTTAAGTAATTCAGTGTCCAAACCTGGCTGTCGTGTTTGAGCACGTTAGCAATACAAAAGACACTACTTGGAGAGCTATCCAGTGATCAGATCTTTGTACACCGAGTTATAGACATATTTGTGTAACTTGCACTTGTGTACAAGAAAATATAAGTGCTTCTTCTCTTGCTGCTGGAGTTCAACAAATTTGTCATCCTTTCTTGAACAAGTTAGTTATTATTATTATTAATATTATTATTATTACTGGTGGTGGTAGTGGAAGTAGTAGTAGTAGTAGTAGTTGTTGTTGTTTTATTTGATGTATTTTGTTTCATTTGTGTCAATTATTGTTTACTGTCTGTTTTGTCTCCCTGTAATAACTGTAGAGTCTCCCCAACCTTCACAAGCACGCTACGCCACTGCATTTCACGGCCAAATCCACAAAAATCCTTACAAAGGGTAACACCATACTGCTTCTAAATACCATAATTGGTTAACAAATTAGTGTTAGAACACCTAAACGAGAAGCAGTAAGAGTTTTATAAACCTTGAGACGAATACTATTTAATAAAAGTGGAATGGTTTGCGTGCCAAAGGCCATTCATATGAGTAAGAGAGTGTTCATAATATGCGGTACACTCCCTATAGGTCTGAAGACAACTGTGATGGAAACGCGGACCTACACAGGGCCTCTGTAATTAAAGATGGCGGCGCGGCGTATCCGATCACGGTCGCCACTCGCCAGTGCGGCAGGCGGCAGGCAGCGGGGCTGGGATGGGAGGGCGGCGGGCCGGCACGCGCTCCGCCCTTCCAATAACTCCGGAGCCACTTGGCTCGTAATGAGCGCTAAGGGAGCGCTGCTCCGCTCTCCATTCGCTGAGTTATTGGCCAGCTGCCTGCAGAGACTCGCTGTACTGCCTTAGGTGCAAGCGATCTCGGCGACCAGAGATGGTCTGCAGGAAGGCACAAATCACTCTGACTTCCACTCATGATGCCTTTTAAAGGCACACATGCTCACGTATGTGTACAAGCATGATCAACCAAGTGAGGAGGCGCAGTGGTTAGAACAGTGGACTCCTATTCGGGAGGAGGAAGGTTCAATCCTGCATCCGGCCGTCTTAATTTTGGTTATCCATGATTTCCCTAAATCGCTTCAGGCAAATGCTGGGATGGTTCCTTTGAAAGGGCACAGACAACCTCCTTCCATTTCCTTCGCCGGCCGGTGTGGCCGAGCGGTTTTAGGCGCTTCAGTTTGGAACCGCGCGACCGCTACGGTTGCTGGTTCGAATCTTGCCTTGGGCATGGATGTGTGTGATGTCCTTAGGTTAGTTAGGTTTAAGTAATTCTAAGTTCTAGGGGACTGATGACCTCAGATGTTAAGTCCCATAGTGCTCAGAGCCATTTTGAACCACTTCCTTCCCTAATCCGATGAGACCGATGACCTTGCAGTTTGGTCTCCTCCCCAAATCAACCCAACCCATAGATCATTTAGTAAAACACTTATCAGAACCAAAATACATTAATATAGGGGTTCTGCAAGGTAGCATAATAGGACCAACACTATTTCTAATATACATCAATGACTTTCCCAGTAGTGTTACTCATGATGAAAAAATTCTCTTCGCTGATGACATAATATTATAGTCACTGAGAAAACAAGAGAACTCCTTGCAGATAAAGGAAATGAAGCTCTCAAGGAAGTTTACGATTGGTCAATAAGCAATAAAGTGACACTGAACATTAAAAAAAAACTAATGCCATGAATTTCAGTTTGAAGAGGGAAAACGACAATGTTAAATTAAATGTGGATGGCACGTCTGTAGACTGTGTAACAAGTGCAAAATTTCTAGGAATGAATATTGATTCTTAGTTAAAGTGGTGTGAACACACAATGCTACTTGCAAACAGGATGTCATCAGTATGTTATGCCCTTAGAATCCTATCATCAGTGTGTAACATGTAGTGTCTTTTAGTTACATACTATTCGTATGTACACGCAATTCTTAGCTATGGCGTTCTTTTTTGGGGAACAAATGCACAAAATATGAACACAATTTTCAAACTCCAGAAAAGAGCCATAAGAATCATAACCAAAACTGGTAGTCTAGCTCACTGTAAAGATCTGTTCAAAACAGTGGAGATTTTAACTGTTCCATGTGAATACATTTACCAGTCAGTTGTACACATCAAAAATAACATTGATAATTGCAGCACTAGCAGTTCTGTCCATGACCATGGAACAAGTGCTAGACTCAACTTACATTGGCCAAGAAAAAATACATATAAAACTTAAAACAGCATTTTCTCCCAAGGAGCAAAACTGTGCAATAAATTACCAAAAGAGTTAAAAGAAATTACAAAATACACTTGTTTAAAAAGGCACCTAAAAAGTACTTGTTGTGCAATACATTTTATACATTGAAGGATTACTTAGCTAAAACAGAGCAGGGGTTAGATAAAAAATGTTGTACAAATAAATAATAATAATAATGATATAAAATATCCAACATTCCACATAACACCTTCACTTGATGTTTTTTCCTTCTTTTTTTCCTTTCTAGAAATACTTACCCCCAAGCTATGCATAGCACAATACTAATACCGCTTCGTCTTTCTGAGCTGAACATCTCACTCATTTTGGAGGGATTCTGACTAAGTTTTTCAGGACAGCAAATAGGAAGTTGCAGTACAGAAAATGGCCCAGAGATCACCAGTGTGTGTGTGTGTGTGTGTGTGTGTGTGTGTGTGTGTAGTGAGTAAAGTGAAACAATGTTTGTACAGTGTGTGCAGTGACTGATAGTAAGGTATGAGTGAACAGTGTGGCATTACATTATTTAATAAGTTATTTGTAAAAAAGTATTGTGTACCAGGTGTAATCTAATGATTGTCTCTAACTAGAAGTCTGTAAATGTATGTGTTATACGAATTAGCTTATTTTAAATTGGTCTAAACTTGTAAATACTTTGACATGTCCTATATCCTTGTAAAAAGAGATCTACAGATGAATAAAGCTACTACTACTACTACTACTACTACTACAAGCGCATGCACATATGCACACACGCACACATAGACCCACACACATATACACACAAACACACACACACAGCATTGTGACATATTTATGGTCACTGATGTCTTTACTGTTTGAGTGATGTAATGTAAATACAGTGTGTCCACAAAGTCCCACCACAGTGGAGAACTTCACATTCATGTTGTTGTATAATCTAGGGCTGGGATTCACTGCGAGTGGCTGCAAGCTATGTTGGGAGAGGGGATTCATCATTATTACAATTAAAACAATGACATTAATTAATTATGTTAATTATAATTAACTACACTGTACTCTCCAAGATCACAGTTGATGCTGGAAATGTTTTGGTCTTTATTGAAGGTATGGTTCAACTCATAGTCTAATCCCTTAAACCCCCCACAAACCATCCAACCAACCAACCATAGCTCAACTCAGCTTTACCAGCTTTTCGTACGTAATCCATTGCAAATAATCAACAGTTGCTGTCTTCAGTTCACCTGTTGTTGTTTTGATACATAAACGCTCAAAAATGGCTCTCAGCACTATGGGACTTAACATCTGAGGTCATCAGTCCCCTAGAACTTAGAACTACTTAAACCTAACTAACCTAAGGACATCACACACATCCATGCCGGAGGCAGGATTCGAACCTGCGACCGTAGCGGTCGCGCTGTTCCAGACTAAAGCGCCTAGAACAGCTCGGCCGCACTGGCCGTCGATACATAAACGTTTTAGCCGCACTCCAGAGGAAAGAGTGTGCAGGGATCAGAGATCTCGCGTCATTATCCTGTCTCTAAGGGTTTCATCTAAAAGTCGTCTGGACTGGTGTGCCGCATGAGCAGCAATATTTTCTTGTGTAACTCCGACTTCCTAATGATAAAATTCGTGAATTTTGGGAATTAATATAGCCAGATAGATGAGACCAAGCCTCATCAGTGAAAAAGGTTCAATCGAAAACATCAACTCCAGCTTGGTTAACAAATTGCTGAAACCATTCATAACACGCTATTCGTTTCGCATGGTCCATACAATGTAACTCTTGCGCAGCAGTAATTTTTTATCGGTGTGTCCCAGTTCTTTGGTTATGGCCTTACGCGCGTCGCACGAGAGACTTTAGCTTCTTGTGATAATCTCCTCACTGATTTCGTTGGATTCCGCAAAACGATTTCCGAATGTCGTCAAGCTATAGTTCTGTTAAAATTGTGAGCCTACCAGTTCGTGATGCGTCATGAACTGAACCTTCTTTGGTGGAATTTGCGAATTAAACAGCTCACAGTGTCATGATGTGGACGCCTCGAAGCAGGAAAACGCAATCTAACTTGCCACCTCATATGCTCCGTAAAGTTTGCTCCTGCGCGGAAAACCTCTTCCACTAAAACGCGCTCTCTGTGTACCCACTACACTCGGACAACAATATAAATGCTGCAACTCACTTCCAACACTATTTATTGGCCCACCCTACCACAGCATGTCCACGGAACACGTGCAGGCGAGACCTGATTGTGCTGTGAAGCTTATGCGCCACGCAAGGAGAAACACGCGAGGTTTGCCGCTGCGGAAGGACATTGCGGACGCACGGAATTTGTTTAAGAAACACTTAATGAGAGTTTGTCACTAGCAAATCATTAAAAACCCATACAGGACAATATTTTCGCCATGGAATGCAGTCCACGATGAGAATGTCATTTAAGAAATTCATCGAAACAGTGAACCCACGAAAAATAATATTGTATCGTTACACAATGGTTACTTCGTTTGTGTTTCATGTTGAATGAGCGGCAATCAGAGCAGCAAATTTTCAATTACATCTTTGAGAGATGACTGTCAGAGCATCACAAGTGACTGACAGTAAGAAAGTACTGCAGTGTTGTTTTCATTTCAGGTGATCATTATTTCAGTATAAAACGAAGGAAAAATGAATACTATAAATAAATCGTACTAATCATGTTACCCCAGTCATTTGCCATTCCTATCTCTTATTGGAATGTTGTGTGTACTTGGCTTATGGGAAACCTCATAACACTGACCACGATCGCAACATATTGGTAACTGAAGTTATATTATGGCAAAGGTGAAAATACACTACAAACTTTGACTAATTTATTTGTCATATTAACCAGTTTTCGTTGATAAGTGTGAAAAAAAAAGTAATCGATGAAACTGCCTTCTAGGATACTGAAAAGGTTTCAGATGGTATATATTTTATAAGAAAGAAATATAAAATGAAATCCCAATTCTGAATATACAAAGGGCTACAAAAACAATTAAGTCAATAAAATAATCTATAAAGTTGAACACTACGTCAAACGCTGAATATCAAACACTTTGCTATTAGCGCTACAGCAACAGCGTAAACTAAAAATTAATAACAAGTATCCTACAACGTCTTAGCAATTGCCACATTGTCGGGATACCTACGAGAAAAATTTCTTTTCTTAACAGAACCTTTGATCATACATATAAAATACATAGTGTGACGATCGCGGTACACTTGAAACAGAACAAATTTTGCTAGCAAGAAGCAATGGAGTGATTGTCTGGTGCAAAAACATAGAATGAGGATCACTGTTAATCTATACCACTATATAGGGAGAAGTAGTGTTTAATGTTGTTACCAAAAATCTCGAAAAGTTCTACAACGATCTACTTCAAATTTTTACACGATACGCTAGTAAATGTTCGATGGACATTGGCAACTTATTTTATAAAATATTTATGCTATATAAACACACATATACTGTATTATATAGTGGGGAAAGGTTTTAGTAAACATTACGGTAAGTTCTTGACGGATTTACTTCAGATTTTTACACAATACTCATATAGCGAAGTTTGGACGGTCAAACGCTAGACGCATATACATACGTAATGTATATATATGTGGGGGAGAGGGGGGGGGAAGTTGTTAGCACTAGAAGGTGGCCATATAATATTGGTTTTTGTATGTCATCGATGTGCACGTCAGAGATAGAGCAAGTTACTTTACTGTTAAACAATCTTTGGTCTTGTCGTGGTACAATAAATGCCTCTGCGCCGTCTGATACATTCTTAGTTGAAGTGTGGGACGGTGATGGGCTTCTTTAGTAGTACTGTGTTTACTTGTGACGACATCCGTTAGATGGAGAAAGGACAGCAAGCATGAGAATGACGTGCACAATGAAAGGTGAAAGGAATATAAGTATAGAATTATGTAAATGCTTTTGAACATAAGACTTTTGAGGTAAGAGAGCACCATTGTGCAGCTATGAATGATTATTGTCAGCTAACTAACTTGTTCAGAGCTGAGGGAAAGACCACCTCTCTTCCCTGCATCATGGATTAATTAATTGACTCAGCTGTTTGATTTTTATAGAAATTCTCTCTTAACTTTGTTCCCTTTTTAATTCACTGTTCACTTTGTAAAGAATAGTATTGTTCAGACCAGTGTCAAGTGTGAAGATTACGCGAAGTTTTACTCTGTCTTTCCAATATGTACTACATTCTAAAATCGTTGTTCTCGAATAGACTCGTAGTCTCGGGGTAGCAGGCATGGTTCGGTCAGAGGTTTAGATGACCTCTGTAATAGACAAAACTGAATTAATCGCTCAACGATGAACTTGAACAAGCATCATGGAATGTCCGACCCGAACAAATAGAAAGAACGAAAACGAACAAAATGAGATCACCAAAAAAGAGGGCAGCGACTTTGATTCAGAATCAAAATAACCTCGGTCCCGTGTTCGAAAACCGCCACCGCTTAAATTTTGATTAATAATCAGCACTGGCGACCGAAGACTTCCGGCGTGAGAAGTCACCCTCATTCCACCAACGGCCTCGTCAAAGAGAGTGGCGGAGCGGACAGAAGTTGAGGGCACCCTCTAGCCCTTCGGGTGGGAAACCGCGTCAAAACGCGGAAGAATCATCAATAATCAACGGCGTGAGGAAACAGAACGCAATGGAAACCACTGCATTAAAGACACATAACATGTATCCACAGGACATGTGGCCTCTGAAAAAGTGTTATAATGATCTCTCCATTGGCAACAGATTCTGGAATAGCCCCCATTCGGATCTCCGGGAGGGTTTAACTTTTTTTATTAAATGTTAAGGATAATAAGTTGCCATTTCTTCATCTAGCCACTTCAGCTAGCCACAAACTTTGTGTAATGTCTTGTCTGTATAGACGTGTATCTGTTGCTTTTAAGATCCCTTCACCTTCACACATAAATCTCTACAGTAAAGTAAGGGCCTCCCATTTCTTGGCTGATCCGTGATAAGACAGGCGAAAAGTTAGACTAATGGGGGATTATTAGTATTATCTCTATTTTCATTCGCTCTCTCTCTTTCTCTCGTTTATCTATGTACAGTTTTTAATATAATATTTCGTTACATGAAATCAGCCAAATAGAATCTTTGGTGGAGTCCTTCGTCTTGGTAATCAGCGGCTGGCTTGCTGTAAGAGATATTTACATTTATTATTACTGTTAAACAATGCATTCAGTTGGGAGAATCAATCATGTGGACAATTTGTTCCTTTTACGAAAGATTGCGAATTCCAGATGTGTACGAAGCCTTTTTGGACGATTTAACACAGACTCAGTGATTGCAGGCTCTCTTCGACACAGCTGAAACTTCCCCACTAATTACAGGGCCAACGTGATCATCAAATGATTCAGAAAAAAACTCATTCGTTCATTCACTCCCGAACAAAAAAGTCACAAACCTTATTTATGAAGGAAATTGTGTATTAAAACCATCTCCATTACATATCCAGATCTCCGGTGATTCCACGTCTTAATTATTTTCCGTTTACAGTCTCTTTCTCTTCAAACAAACCGCTAGCGGCACAAATGTTAATTGGCTCGCTTTAGCGAGAAGAAAAGCAGAATATGTATCTCTCAGAAACACGTCAATCCCTCAACAGATACTACAGAAGCTGTCCTCGTTACCACTCTAACAACCACGGAGAATGCATATATGTATCTCTGTTATTTCAAAGAATAAACGCACTAGAAAATACTTTGGCGTCGTCGAGCTGTCGCCGCATATGTTACGAGAAAATCAGATCAGATACTTTTCCAAAGTGAATGAATGTGGATGGTTTGATTGACAATGATTAATTGGTGCGTGGTAGAGGGTATTTTCTGTGGGGACAATACAAGGGGATTGGCAAGGGGGAGGTGACCACGAGAAAAAGAATGAATTATCAGTTATCAGAGGGGAAACGTTCTACGAGTTGGGGCATCGAATGCCAGAAGTTTGAACGTAGTATGGCAGCTAGAAAATGTGAAAATGGAAATGCGAAGTCGCAGTCTAGATATAGTAGGGGTCAGTGAGGTGAAATGGAAAGAAGACAAGGATTTCTGGTCCGAAGAGTATAGGGTAATATCAATAGCAGCAAAAAATGGTATAACGTAAGTAGGATTCGTTATGAATAGGAAGGTACGGCAGAGAGTGTGTTACTGTGAATATTTATCAGAATCGCCGGCCGGAGGGGCCTTCGCTTCTAGGCGCTACAGTCTCGAACCGCGCGACCGCTACGGTCGCAGTTTCGAATCCTGCCTGGGGTATGGATGTGTGTGATGTCCTTAGGTTAGTTAGGTTTAAGTTGTTCTAAGTTCTACGGGGACTGGTGACCTCAGCAGTTAAGTCCCGTAGTGTTCAGAGCCATTTGAACCATTTGAACTTATCAGAATCGACAGTAAACCTACACCGAAAACAACAGTTCAGGTATAAATGCCAAAGTCGCAAGCTTAAGATGAAGAAATAGAGAAAGTATATGAGGATATTGATAGGGTAATATATTATGCAAAGGGAGATGAAAATCTAATAGTCATGGGACACTGGAATGCAGTAGCAGGGGAAAGAATAGAAGAAAAGGTTACAGGAGAATATGGGCTTGGGACAAGGAATGAGAGAGGAGAAAGACTAATTGAGTTCTGTAATAAATTTCAGCTAGTAACAGCGAATGCTCTGTTCAAGAATCACAAGAGGAGGAGGTATACTTGGAAAAGATTGGGTGATACCGGAATATTTCAGTTCGATTACATCATGGTCAGACGGAGATTCCGAAATCCGATACTGTATTTTAAGCCATATCCCGGAGCAGATCACTATGTAGTAGTGATGAAGAGTAGACTGAAGTTTAAGAGATTATTCAGGAAGAATCAATTCACAAGGAAGTGGGATATGGAAGCACTGAGGAACGACAAAATACGTTTGAAGTTCTCTAAGGCTGTAGATACAGCAATATGGAATGGTCACGTAGGCAGTACACTTGAAGAGGAATGGGCATCTCTAAAAAGGAAGAAAGAAAACCTTAGGTACAAAGAAAGTAACTGCAAAGAATCCATGGATAACACAAGAAAAACTACGGCTGATCAATGAAAGAAGAAAGTACAAAATTGTTCTATTTCTGTACTCTTGAATTTCCCTGAACAAGTCCTTGAGGAATGAAATAAATAGGAAGTGCAGGGAAGCTACGACGAAATGGCTGCATGTGAAATGTGAAGAAATCGAAAAAGAAATGATAGTCAGAAGGACAGACTTAGCATACAAAACAGCCTTGGGTGACATGAAAAGCAAGGGTGATAAAATTAAGAGTGCAACGGGAACTCCACTGCCATATGCAGAGGTGAGCGCGGATAGGTGGAGAGAGAATACTGAAGGCCTGTATGAGGGAGAAGATTTGTCTGATGTGGTAGAAGAAGAAGTAGGAGTCGATTTAGAAGAGATGGGGGCTCCAGTGTTAGAATCAGAATTTAAGAGAGCTTTGGAGGACTTAAGATAAATAAGACAGGAGGGATCAATAACATTCCAGCAGAATTTTTAAGGTCATTAAGGGAAGGGGCAACAAAACGAGTATTCACGTTGGTGTGTAGAACGTAAGAGTCTCGCAATATACCTTCTGACTTTCGGGAAAATATCATTCACACGATTCCGAAGACTGCACGAGCTGACAAGTGCGACAATTATCTCACAATCGGCCGGCCGTGGTGGCCGAGCGGTTCTAGGCGCTTCAGTCCGGAACCGCGCGACTGCTACGGTCGCAGGTTCGAATCCTGCCTCGGGCATGGATGTGTGTGATGTCCTTAAGTTAGTTAGGTTTAAGAAGTTCTAAGTTCTAGGGAACTGATGACCACATATGTTAAGTCCCATAGTGCTCAGAGCCATTTGAACCATTTTTATCTCACAATCACCTTAACAGCTCATGCATCCAAATCGCTGACATTAATACTCAGAAGAATGGAAAAGAAAATTGAGGATGAGTTAGAGGATGATCAGTTTGGCTTTAGGAAAGGTAAGGGCAACAGCAGAATTGGTCGGTCAGGAGAGATTAGTGATTTCGGACGTAGATACTAAGTGTTCCCAAACAAATCCCTCATGGAGTTTTCATCTCTTCTAAAGCTGCCCACGTCGACTGTGCTGCGATTGCAAGGGGGAAGCGCGAAGGAACACCCATAGCTAACTCAAGACGAAGCGGGCGTAATGTACTGATGGAAAGGGATCGTGGAACATTGCGGAGAGCGGTTGCACAGAACAGCATGAAATCAGCTAATGCAATCACCAGAGACTTTCAAAGCTCTGCCAGCAGTCCAGCTAGAACTGTATGTGGAGAGTTGAAACAGAATGGGGTACAGTAACCGAGCGGCCACACTTAAGTGATGCAAACAGTCGCGCCAAAGAACAGTGGATTGCTTGGAAACGAGTGACGAGTCACCATACACCCTGTGGCAATCGGATGGTAGTTTTCTGATGTGGCGAAAGCGTGGAGAACGTTATCTGTCCTCATGTGTAGTGCCGAACTACAGAGGAGGTGGTGTTGCGATATGGGATGTGGTCCGCTTATTACTTTTAAGAAAACACTGGATATAAACACATGTTACAGTATTGTGTACTGCGTACAGTAGTGGAACAGTTGAGAAACGATGATTGTACACCCTGTTATAAAGTAACATTTGTAAGGCAGTGATTTGTGGACAACAACATTCCTGAAATGCACTGACCTGCCCAGAGTCCCAACCTGAACCCAATGGGACACCTTTGGGATGGGTTAGAACGTCAGCTTCACTCTATATCTCAGCGCCTGTCATTCCTCCACATACATTCAGACACTTTATTGGAAGGGTTCCCAGGTGAGTTCAACACCTTATAAAGGCGAACAGTGTTCAGCCCCATATAAAATGGCCACTAATAGGTGTTCGGACACTTCTTTTTATGATACAGTTTATTTTATTTATCTAACCTCACTTTACCGCTGTATAGGGAGAGTGCTTGTGCTTGGTGACACAAAAATCGATTTACCTCTCCGACAGGCAGAAATGCAGATGCTGTCTACTTCAAGCCATTATAAACGTAAAGGTAAACGTGCAGATTGCTTGTAAGGTGTAACACTGAACGAATTACTTATTGAGTAATGTAGACAATCGTAAATTGTGTAGCAAATCTTCAAAAAGTGGATTCATCACCAGTATCAGTTGACTCTGTTGGTCGATGGGTGGAATTTTTTCCGTTCTGCTGCATACAGAATGTTAGTGTCCTGGTCACTTTCTTTGGCAACTGCTTCACGTTCAACAAGGATTATAGCCTCTTCAAGTTTTCGCTACACAAAAGCATTGCGCTGCCGTTATTCGTAATGTGTGTACACGCTTCGCCTATCCTTCTACAGTTATTTTTCTTATACAGCTTTGTGTTAAACTCTACAAAATCTTCATTCACAGTTAACAGATTTTGCTGAAAAGTTTGTTTAGTATTGTTAAAAATCGGTTCTACTGGGTTTATTTATAAGCGATATCGATTTAACCGTAGAACAGAACGCCTCTTTCATTTTAAATGCTATTTGTTAACATTAACTCAGCTTAACAATAAATAAAAAGCATGAATTTGTTTTTGTTCTACAGTATTACTTTTGTTGTGTTAAGCGGTTTTCGGCTTACAAGGCCATCTTCAGACGCACGATAAAAGTACAATAATACTGTAGAACAAAAACAAACTGGTGCGTGTCATTTATTATAATGTTATTCTACCAAGAACCGACGGAAGATTCAGTTAACATGATCAGCTTAACAATTTATAAAAGCTCTCGTATGAAATTGTCTTCCACTGAGACCGTTTTCCTCAATGACATCCATGTACGTTCTCGGCAGCAAGCGTTACTTTCTTGAAGTGTGTTGTATGCCACATTGTCAAGTACAACACTGTATATCTCCTCGAGATTTCGGATATATTCTGCTTGTGACCACAGAAAGTAATTTATACCTTTCGTTTACGTGGCTTTCCCTAACAGAATATGCTTTCCTCTTTCTATTCTTTTCAGAGTTACGGAGCACTCTGTGCGGGATTTCAGCTCTGAGGTCGTATCACTGTTCCTAGAAGGTGTCTTCATTCTATTTGTAATTGGCTTTACGCTCTACCTAGATGTAAATAACCACAAGACATAATTAAAAACTGAATCGGTTTCCCTCTTATCCGTTTAATTAAGTTACCTCATTTGTTAGACCATGCTTTCTGGAAAGGAGCAGTTCAGTACAAACTAATGACTGATTTACTGAGGCACCAAATTTAGATTACCCCACACTGTATTTTGTAGCTTATTAGTCCATCATTTATAGAAGTAGACAACAACCGAAGTACGCGCGTGCAAGAAACTGAGGGAAATAGTAAGGCAACTGAAACAATAGCAACGGATTCCACACCACGTCTTAAGTGAAACTCAGCGTGGTAACTACCTATTCATAGTTTACATACACAGATGCACCAACACATTATGATCGCTGCCCATCCCGAAATAAAATGCTGTTATGACGCGGGCACGTGGGCAGAGTGTAGAAACGGAACAGAGACGAATTGAAAGTCATTACAGAGACGATACAGATCGCACTGGGGAAATCCACTGACATAAGCGCCTTTGACAAAGGGCGTATTGTTATGCCCCTTTGCCTGGAAACGAGAATCTCGCAAAAAATGAAATTATCGGCTGTATGCGTGCTGTTGTTGTGAGCATACGGTAAACCACGAGTGGGTGACAAGGTGCTGGACGTCCACTCTTCGTCACCGAACGTGGAAGTCAAGGGCTTACCCGATCAATAAAGCAGAATATGCGGCGCACACAAAGGAGAAACACGCTCCGCAACAGACTACCCTACACTGAAACTACCTCATCATCATCATCATCATCATCATCATTTAAGACTGATTATGCCTTTCAGCGTTCAGTCTGGAGCATATTCCCCTTTATAAAATTCCTCCATGATCCCCTATTCCGTGCTAACATTGGTGCCTCTTCTGATGTTAAGCCTATTACTTCAAAATCATTCTTAACCGAATCCAGGTACCTTCTCCTTGGTCTGCCCCGACTCCTCCTACCCTCCACTGCTGAACCCATGAGTCTCTTGGGTAACCTTGCTTCTCCCATGCGTGTAACATGACCCCACCATCTAAGCCTGTTCGCCCTGACTGCTACATCCATAGAGTTCACTCCCAGTTTTTCTTTGATTTCCTCATTGTGGACACCCTCCTGCCATTGTTCCCATCTACTAGTACCTGCAATCATCCTAGCTACTTTCATATCCGTTACCTCAATCTTATTGATAAGGTACCCTGAATCCACCCAGCTTTCGCTCCCACACAACAAAGTTGGTCGAAAGATTGAACGGTGCACAGATAACTTAGTCTTGGTACTGACTTCCTTCTTGCAGAAGAGAGTAGATCGTAGCTGAGCACTCACTGCATTAGCTTTGCTACACCTCGCTTCCAGTTCTTTCACTATGTTGCCATCCTGTGAGAATATGCATCAGAGCAAAATGCCTCGGTCTGAAACTACCTGGCAGATTAAAACTGTGCGCCGAACCGAGACTCGAACTCGCGACCTTCACGTTTCGAGAGCAAGTGCTCTACCATCGGAGCTATCCCAGAACGATTCACGACCCGTCCTCACAGCTTACTTCCGCCACTACCTCGTCTCATACCTTCCAAACTTCACAGAAGCTCTCCTGAGAAAGTTGCAGAACTAGCACTCCTGGGCGAAAGAATATTGCGGAGACATGGCTTTGTCAGCCTGGGGGATGTTCTCATACTGGATACTCCTACGTTATCCCCTTTTGGTGCAGCGACGTCATCAGTAACGGTTGCAGTGGGCTTGGTATCAATGAGATTAGATCGCGAGCCAGTGGAATGGAAAGGTCGGAGGTATCACGTTTCTAATCTGAGGAAGAAATTTCTGAGAAGGTACGTTCGGAGCACAGCATTTTATGGTAGTGAAACGTGGATCATGCGAAATTCGGAACAGAAGAGAATCTAAGCATTTGAGATGTGGTGCTACGAACGAGAGTTGAAAATTACGTGGAATGATGAGGTAAGGAATGAGGATGTTCTGCGCAGAATCGACGAGGAAAAGAATATGTGGAAAAAACTGACAAGGAGTAGGGCCATGAAGATAGGACATCTGTTAAGACGTGAGGTAACGACTTCCATGGCACTAGAGAGAGCTGTAGACGGCAAAAACTATAGCAGAAGACAGGGTTTGGAATACATGCAGCAAATAATTAAGGACATAAGTTGCAAGTGCTCCACTCTGGATGACGAGCTTAGCACAGGACAGGAATTAGGGCGGGCCGCATCAAACCAGTCAGAAGACTGATGACTCAAAGAAAAAGAAATTACATCAGGTCACTTGACGTGTCTGGATACGGGTTAATCCAGACCAACGGCTGCACGAAACACACACTTCGCCACTGACGCGTGACGGTGGAGGCAATATAATCAGAGCTTTTTTTTTCTAAAACAAAAAGTTTGAGGGTACTCAGACATGGGATACAATGCAGCGAAAATTAGTTATAACTGAAGCATGAGATACCACCAGTCTGCTTTTAGCCATTACATCATCAACATGTCGGAGTAAAAAAAAAAAAAAAAAGAATGGTATCGGACGCTCCAGTTGACTTTACAGCTCAAATGAAGCAGGCGACAGGCGATACCGAGAAACACGCAAACATACAAGAGAAAGTGGTATCGAACACTTCAGTTTACATCACCTCAAATGAAGCATGCGATTTGAGCGTACAGATATCCGTTTAGCACTACCATCGCCCACTATTAGCAGGCGAAGGCACTACATGCCCGTCGAACTGGCTGCCAGCGATTCAGTTGTCGAGAACCGTTACCACAGCTTCGAAATGCTTGAAACAGTCAATGACATCGATTTTGCCACCAAAAACTGCACTGGTATCGTTCGTATTGCAATTACCAATACGAAAAAGGGAAATAAAAAATTTACGTCCGTGAAATAAATCTTTGGCACTATTCCAAGTTCTCAACATCGAAAAAAAATTACTTTGTCGACGAAAAGGTTTAGGGGTACGCATCCCCCAGCGTTCCCCTAGAAAAACAGCACTGAATATAATGCTATAGAGGCTATTCGCATTGGCTTCCATGACACCTGTGGTAATAATCGAATGCACCATTACAGCTGTGGTAGATGCCGGCGAAACGACGACCACCTGCGTCCAAAACGAACGGAACGCACCTGGAACGCTATCGAGCGCCATCTCCGCGCCCAGAAGCCACTGGCTAGTAACTTCCGCGAATTGCGTGACACAAGCATAGGCATTTGGTGCCTTATACAACTGGAAAGCTGCCAAGGACTTGTCGAATCTATGCCACGAAGAGTGGCTGCTATAAGAGATATGTTCAAAAACTTTCGGAACATTCGTAATTTCAATAATATGTTGGACCGAAATGCGGCTGGCATCCCTGCACACTCCTGTGTTTAGTGTGTAACTGTCGAAAGTTTCATTGTGACATGTCTGTTAGTTGTTGCTCAGTGCTCTATTGGGTAGAGCATTGAGTCGCACAGTTTGCGAGTTTCGAGATGGCAGAGTTAGAGTAGCAACGCGTCTATGATAAATTTTGCGTGAAACTCAAGAAAACCTTTAGAGAGACACGCCAAATGATGCAGGAAGCGTACGGTGATGAGTGCTTCAGCCGTACTCGATGTTACGAATGATTCACACGGTTTAAAAATATCCGGACGGAAGTTAAATATGACCCTCGTTCAGGACGCCCTTCGACGTCTACCCACGCCGCGCATGTCGGGAAAGTCGACGAAATGGTGCGTGACAATCGAAGACTGACTGTCCGAGAGATTGAAGATGAATGTCACATTTAAGTCGGATCGTGTTATAAAATCCTGACACAGCATCTCCAAATGCATCGTGTTGCAGCCGTGTTTGTCCCACGACTCATGAACCAAGAGCAGGAAGACCTTCGCGTCGCACGCGGTGAAGAAATTTTGTATCGCGCAAATGAGGTGTTCCTTAAGAGTATCATAACTAGTGTTGAGGCGTCGGTCTACGAGACCAAGGTTCAATCTTCACAATGGGTCGGGAAAGGTTCTCCAAGATCAAAAAACCTTTTCAGATCAGGTAAAAACCATGCTGACAGTTTTCTTTGACTTTGAAGGATTAGTTCATCAAGAATGCGTGCCACAGTCATGGCTCTTGCATCACGATAACGCACCCACAAATTCATGGAAACGGGTATCAGTTATGGGGAAGAGTATTTCGGAAGAGACCATGCACAACAAGTAAAAGGTAAACGCACAAAACAATTGTGGGAAAAGTTACGAAATTTTTTAACAGACCTCATATTGCTTTCCAAATGTGGACTAGCGCTCCACTATTCAGATGGTCTTATGTTATGAATCATCAGTGTTTAAGTACGGCTGGATTGGGGGGGGGGGGGAGGGAGGAAGGGCATTGGCGACAGTACTGTTGTTAACCTAGAGGAGAAAGAAAAAACACGGAACTAGCGAACTAAATCTGCCTCAACGTTTATACTCTGCAGTCCACCATACGTTGTGTGGCGGAGTGTATTCCATGTACCATTTCACATCCCTTTATTCCAGTTGCAGTCGTGAATATTTCGCAGGAAGAACGATTGTTGGTAAGTCTCTATGTGAGCTGGAATCTCTCTGATTGTTACCTTCATGGTCCTGGGTCATTTCGTTAACAACATCCGCTTTCGGACCTCAGAGATGACCACGACATGGTACGGGAAACTTCGTCTAGTATTGTCAGACGCCTTTCGTTATTCAGAAGAACGATCTAGAACCCGGATTTGGAATTATTTATGTTTGTCACGCTACTGGAAAAGAGCAGCAGCGATCACATTTCCTTTCACTATAAACTGTATTACAATCGAACAGGCAAATACTAAAAATGATGTACAAACAAGTAGTTGTGGCGTAGTATCACTACACTGCATGATAACTATGTCAGTGTCTTCCTGCGAAAGTAAAGAGGAGATGGTATTCTAAATGAACTCATATCTTTTCATATGATATGAATTGAAGTATTTCGGTTGTCGTTGCCAGAAAAAGATAAAATAAGATACTGATAACATAAGATAAGTAAAGAGGCTGCCAGGAAGTTTCAAATAAAGAGGCTCTTCGCAGAATCAGCGAGAGAGAAACGTGAGGGAAACAATGGCTAGAAGGGACAATACGATACATCTTGTGTTAGGACAAGGAGATCAAGAGGGAAAAAGCTGTAGTGAAAGACAAAGATAGGAATATCTCCAACAAATAATTGACGCTACTGAGTGATGAGGTTGGCACAAGAGAGGAAGTCACGTCGACTGCATTAAACCCGTCAGAAGGCTGATGGAAAAAGCCATTGTCATAAATCTTTATGGATACACTCGAAACAAAGTTTCTTAACTTTTATCAATGATACAAACGATTCAGTACAGGCTCGCATGTGCTGATGAAGTAATGTCGTTCTGGAAAGGAACATCAGGGCAAATTTGGACCTAATGAGAAGTGGGTGCAATTGTTAATGGGGTGAGAAGGCATAAAGCATATTTCAAGTGAACGACCAAATGGTTATTTCCTAAAGGTCGACGGCAATATCCCATTCCATCCTTCACCAATTCGAACTTATGCACCTTTTCTTGTGACAGGACCTTAAACCCCAGAGTCTGCTTCTGAAAAAAAAGGGGGAATAGGCTAGAGACGACTGTCAGTTAACTAGGGAAATATTAAGTAAAGCCTTTAATGTCTTGCGTGGGATTCAGACCATAAACCACCAGTTACAAATCTTACTTTAAGAGACATGTTATAACAGGTCCTTCCACCTATATGGTTCCAGTTAAACTTGATGTGTTTCGTTTCATGCTTCAGCATCTGCTCTTAAGTTCAACATCTTCTTTAACATCAGATGCATAGCGCAAGCTAACATCATAAATTTATTATGTTCGTACCGTTACTGATGTCGACCACTGTCCCGGGGAAACTAGATACTTCATTACGCACACTAACATTACGCAATTCGCTTATTATCAGTCATCTGGAGCACTAATTTGTTATTCAGAGTCTCCGTGGGTTTCTCGGACCACTTTCAAGCCGGTCACTCCAGAGGTTTTTTTTTCAGTTTTTCCTCTAATCCAAGATGGTAAACCGTTTCTAATGACATCAGTAATGACAAAAGATTAGATTCCCTCGGTGACATGAAAAGTTGTAAGGCCCCCGCGCAAATCCGTTTCATTGATGAATTTGAGGAACGTGCTGAATTCAGTGAAAGTTATCGAAAGTACAATCACATTTGGCTGCTAGCTTGGCCACTAAAATAGTCGTTGTAGCACTACTTCAGTAGGGTATCTATGGAGAAATAACCGTCTTGTCAATCAATATCTAGAGGATTAAGAATAAAATTTCAAAAGATTGAGAAAAGTAGCTGGCCGGTGTGGTCGAGCTGTTCTAGGCGCTTCAGTCCGCAACCGCGCTGCTGCTACGGTCGCAGGTTCGAATCCTGCCTCGGGCATGGGTGTGTGTGATGTCCTTAGGTTAGTTAGGTCTAAGTAGTTCTAAGTCTAGGGGACTGATGACCTCAGACGTTAAGTCCCATAGTGCTTAGAGCCATCTGAACCATTTGAGAAAAGTAATGAAATTTTGCACAGGTATGGTCAGGAATATTATCGTAAACTTTGTTTTGAGATGTTGGCCTATGGAGTCTCCAAGCTTGAGCAACAGGTGGTTTGCTGAGCATTTGTTCATTTGGTGCAGAGTGAGAGAGTAAATCAGGTGCTGTCCTGTTGAGCTGACCATCTCACCGTTCGCCTCAAGCGATTTAGGGAAGCCGCTGAAACCAAGATTTTTGAGACTTATAATAAGGTGTTGATTCAGGTGGCAGAAGTTAAGAGAAGATGGAATACTTGAGTACCCATCTTGTGTGATGGATGCCGGCAGCAGCTTACTTCCTGGAGCACCAGCTCACGTCAGCTGGGGCACGGGGCCTTGACCTTCCGTCCGCGGGTGCTGTCCGCTGTGGGCTGACAGCTCTGACGGCAGGTGCCCGTGACGTCACAGCAGCCGTCCCGCTGCGGTGCTGTCGCTCCCCCGGCGGCGACGTCCGCGTCCCGCGGCGAGGCGAGTCGAGTCGACCGATCGATAGCGGCGCCCTCTCGCGGCGGCTGCCCTGCCGCGCCCGCCTTTGTTCCCTCGCCAGGCCTGCCAACCTGCTGCAAACATTACTCACGCCTTCCGCCTGCGGCAGTCGCCGGTCTCTTGCCGCCTTTCTGTCCCTTTCTTTCCTTCTGCTCGCCTCCCGCATGTCTGGCCCTTCCGGCATAAATTACATTGCCCCCTCCCCTCGTACGCGGAGGCGCTGTGTCACCACTTGTCCGCATTTCGTGGGTCGCGTCTTCCTTCGGTTGCAGGTTACATCTCGTCTGACTCGATTTATAAGAAGATCGAAATGCTCGTCCCTCTCTCCTGTCATATAGCTACTTGGGCTGTGCTTCCAAAACGCACAGGTCTCTCCTATAAGTAAGGCACGGCGATTAGGCTATTTACTATACATACATCTTTTTTTTCAGGTGGGGAGGTGGAGGGGTGAATTAAAAGGGTGATCAGAAGTTCTACAACTGGTGTGATACAACTTGTTTCTTTTCCTGTACCAATATCTTCATCCTAGGTAGCACACAAAACACGTGAACATCGCCTAAGAACAAATATTTTCGGTCGAAAATTCCTGTCCCTTTTGCCTTGTGGCCAATGGTTTAGTCAGTAACTGGTGTCCTAATTTTTTGTTTGGAATAACGACTGCGGTCGGATCAGGCAGCTCCGTGTGGATGCTGGAACAAACAGCCACGTGGGAATCTTCTTAGTGCAATATCTAAGTACCGACTGTCCTGTACAATATAGTTTGCTATGCTTGACTCACCATATACTTACAAAACGCCACGGATAAAGCTCATGTACAGGCAAGAGTATACCTTGCTGTAAGTCGTTTGCAAAACACAGTGGCCAGCCAAGCTCAGAATAACTACAGAGTTCCCAGGGGCGATCCTAGAAGTCGGTCAAGAGGGGGGTGGGGGGTAATGGGGGGAAGGAGGTTTGGGGGAATGGAATATCGCTTTGGGTTCTCCACCGACAAACTGGTGAAATTTGGTGTTGCTTAAAGCAGTTTTTGGTAATTGTTTTGGAGTTCAGAGTAAAAAAGGTGTATTAGCAAATACTAAGGCGCCCATTTTAAGTTAAATGATATTTATTGGTTTAGGTAGTAAGCTATTTTCCGCTCTTATTCTTTTGTTAAAATGTGTTTGAGCAACACTGCAACCTGTATTGTTTCATAATTATAAAAAAAGATTGAATCTGTTGGAGTAATATATTTGCTGATTTCTGAAGTCATTTTATCCAGTGTAATATGATACTCCATGGGGAAGGGGAGGGGGGCCTATAGCCCCATACCGCCCCCCCCCCCCCTTGCCAACCCCCTGAGAGTTCTCTGTTGTCTGCCTATTTGCTCGAACTCGCCATGAGCCAATTGCTTCCTTTGGAGTAAGCAACTTCATTTTATAACGAAATAATAGTTAACTAGTTCCATAAAAGAAAGTTAACCTCCATACCGATTTCGAGCACTTAGTTCCCTTCTTCGGGAAGTTATACCTATTCCATTATTTTCGAGCGTCAATAACCAGAGGCATATGGCAAAATGCTGTGGTCACGTGGTTCATAATGTATGTACAAAAATACTATCACGAAGATAAACAGTAAGTGGAGACCATCTTGCTCGAACAGGAGCTAAACCGGTAAACAGATTTCATTTTTCGTATGCAACTGGTTGCTTATTATTTCGTTGTATTAAACAGCAGTTGCTGAGGACCGATAAAACACTCAGCTTCATTTTCCAAAACTTTCAGTGACGAAAATAATACTGCGATTCCTCCATTCAATCATCAGTGAACTTGGGAATGACTACCGAAATAAATAACCGTGGAATAGAAAACCACTTTATATCTATCATGAACAGAAGAACGGGAACTAGAACTGATGGGATACCCTTAAGATTATACAAAGAGTATATGAAAGAGTTTTCTTGCTGCTAGCAGAAATCTACCCGTAGGTCGCTGGATGAGCAAAGTCTCCCTAGTGATAGCAAAAATGCACAGGTCATTCCCATTTTCATGAAGAGCAGCCAAACAGATGCACACAATTGCAGGCCTACATCAGTATCGTCAAAATGACAGATATTAAAATAAGTGACCGTGGGACAGAAAACAGACGAAGTCGACTGCTCCTGATTTGATATCTGTAAGATACTGCACGGATGATGTGGAAGACCTTACTCCTCTTCTAGCAGCAGTCTACCGTAGGTCGCTGAAGGGCCGGAGCGTTCCTGGTGACTGGAAATGTGAGAAGGTAATTTTCAAGAAGGGTAGTCGGCCTTTATTGCTGACATCAGTGTGTTGAAGAAATTTAGAACACGCTTTGTCCTCACGTATTATGACTTTTATGGCGCCGCTAAATCTACCGTGAAAGAATCAACAAGGATTCTAAAAACCACATTCGAGTGAAACCCAGGACGCTTTGTCCGTCCGTGAGACCCAGAAACAGTAGATACGGGCACCGACGTTTATGCTGAAGTCCTTTATTTCCAGAAGATGTTCCACGAAGCTCCACAGTGTTGCCCAATGAACAAACTGTGCACGTAGGACAGATGAGGCTAGCTTCTAGATTGGATCGAACAGTTCGTAGCGAATAGCATTTTATTCTTAACGGAGATAAATAGACGTTAAATGACGTAGTGGTGAATGTCGGATACTGTATGTGGCTGTTCGCAGGTGACGCTGTTATATGCGGAAATATCTCGAAACTAGGAAATTGTAGCAAAATTCAGCTAGACCTGCCGTGACTGGGCGCTTGGTACAGGTAATAACAGTTGGCTCTCGACAAAAACAAGTATAAAGTACAGCAAATATAGATGGAAATCCTTGTATGACTTCACGACTTCAGGACAGTCACAGGAAGTAACCAGATCCATTAAATATCTGGCAGCATGCATACGGGTTAGTTCAAATTGGAACAATCACGTGAAACTAACTGCAGGAAAATCCGATTACGGACTGAGATTCATTGGAAGAATATTCTGCGAGCATATGGTTTGCTTATAAAACGCGTGTTTCGACAAAGGCTAATTTTGAAACAGTAAAAACGTCACTGAGATATCCATCCATCTTCCGTACCGGATGCGAGAAGACAGTGGTTGTGCAATAGGATGAGGTTCGCTATCAAAATACCTAGAGCTCAATTTTCGAGAAGAGTAAATCAAAATATTGCTTGCTCCTATTTATATCTTGTGGAAGGACCATAATTGTAAAATAAGAGAGATTCGAGCACACTCGGAGACTTACAAACTCGGTCGAACGGCGCGCCATTCGTGATAGGAGCCGGAAAGGTGGGAAGTGTCAGTTGTATCCAAAGCACTCTCCACTCCACACCACAAAGTAGCTTACAAAATGCAGATGCAGCTTTAGATTCCCTTCAACCACTTTCCATAGAAGCTCACAACAGCATTACGCAAACCAACTACGTCGTTTGAGATTCTCGTTCCTAGGCGCCGGACCATTACAACCTATCTTTTGTCAGGTTCATCTGTGTCGGTAGATTTCACTCTTTGACGCAGTAGTGATATTTTTTGTTTTATTGTGTGTCTTGTGTCATTTACCATTTGTACTATTCTGGTGCTATGAGATTGCTGCGTCTGTCGCGGTACCTCATTCTGTGGCTGTAGCCACTCTGATTGTTGATTAAGGGCTGGCATTGGTATATTGTTAATGTTGTACACGGGATGGTTCTCATCTTGTGGAGTTTTGTTCGAATGCCAGTTTACTGGCCCTGCCTTTTGTCCTTGTTCATCAATCTCCCTCATATTCTTGAGTTGAAACGAGGCATTATAGCCCTTCATTTCTCCTCTTTCTATTAAAATTGTTGTTCCCTTTCTTAAACCAGTTCCCGTTGGAATTGTTGCCTTATTACCTCCATAATTGCCTTGACTTCCGTGCCCGTTTTGCCACAGGCACAGAAATTCTCTCTTCGGTGTCCGTTTTTCCTTGGAATGTTCCCATTCAGACTTCTATTTTTTTTTGTAAATTATTACGGCCCATGCTACTGTTTCCTATCTCACTTTGCTTCGCATCCTACTGTACGAGGTCAACGAGGTCAAGTGAGTCAACAGTGGTCATAAACTGTTCCAGGTCCGTATCAGGGACCCTGAAAAGTTTTTCTCTAATCGCAATTGGTAGTCTGCCTTTCAGTATTCGCAGTAGATCTCTTAGAGACACTGGCTCGTACCAATATCGAGCCTTATTTACGTAGTACTGTTCAAAGTATTTGGTCAGATTTCCCTGTCTAGGATTATATGGTTCGGGCTTATAAATCTGCATCCTTAAGCGTTCTATACAAGGGCGATGTTCTTGAGAACAATATTATGGAAATGGAAGAGGATGTAGATGAAGATGAAATGGGAGATATGATACTGCGTGAAGAGTTTGACAGAGCACTGAAAGACCTGAGTCGCAACAAAGCTCCGGGAGTAGACAACATTCCATTAGAACTACTGACAGCCTTGCGGAGCCAGTCCTGACAAAACTCTACATCTGGTGAGCAAGATGTATGAGACAGGCGAAATACCCTCAGACTTCAAGAAGAATAGAATAATTCCAATCCCAAAGAAAGCAGGTGTTGACAGATGTGAAAATTACCGAACTATCAGTTTAATAAGTCACGGCTGCAAAATACTAAGGAGAATTCTTTACAGACGAATGGAAAAACTAGTAGAAGCCGACCTCGGGGAAGATCAGTTTGGATTGCGTAGAAATATTGGAACACGTGAGGCAATACTGACCCTACGACTTATCTTAGAAGCTAGATTAAGGAAAGGCAAACCAACGTTCCTAGCATTTGTAGACTTAGAGGAAGCTTTTGACAATGTTGACTGGTATACTCTCTTTCAAATTCTGAAGGTGGCAGCGGTAAAATACAGGGAGCGAAAGGCTATTTACAATTTGTACAGAAAGTAGATGGCAGTTATAAGAGTCGAGGGACATGAAAGGGAAGCAGTGGTTGGGAAGGGAGTGAGACAGGGTTGTAGCCTCTCTCCGATGTTATTCAATCTGTATATTGAGCAAGCAATAAAGGAAACAAAAGAAAAGTTCCGAGTTGGTATTAAAATCCATGGAAAAGAAATAAAAACATTGAGGATCGCCGATGACATTGTAATTCTGTCAGAGACAGCACAGGACTTGGAAGAGCAGTTGAACGGAATGGATAATCTTGAAAGGAGGATATAAGATGAACATCAACAAAAGCAAAACAAGGATAATGGAATGTAGTCGATTTAAGTCGGGTGATGCTGTGGGAATTAGATTAGGAAATGATACGCTTAATGTAGTAAAGGAGTTCTGCTATTTTGGGAGCAAAATAACTGATGATGGTCGAAGTAGAGAGGATATAAAATGTAGACTGGCAATGACAAGGAAAGTATTTCTGAAGAAGAGAAATTTGTTAACATCGAGTATAGGTTTAAGTGTCAGGAAGTCGTTTCTGAAAGTATTTGTATGGAGTGTAGCCATGTATGGAAGTGAAACATGGACGATAAATAGTTTGGACAAGAAGAGAATAGAAGCTTTCGAAATGTGGTGCTACAGAAGAATGCTGAAGATTAGATGGGTAGATCACATAACTAATGAGGAAGTATTGAATAGGATTGGGGAGAAGAGAAGTTTGTGGCACAACTTGTCTAGAAGAAGGGATCGGTTGGTAGGACATGTTCTGAGGCATCAAGGGATCACCAATTTAGTATTGGAGGGCAGCGTGGCGATTAAAAATCGTTGAGGGAGTCCAAGAGATGAATACACTAAGCAGATTCAGAAGGATGTAGGTTGCAGTAGGTACTGGGAGATGAAGAAGCTTACACAGGATAGAGTAGCATGGAGAGCTGCATCAAACCAGTCTCAGGATGAAGACCACAACAACAACAACAAGCGTTCTTGAACACACACTGACCAGAAGCGTGATAGAAATAGCTTTACAAATTGCGAGAAGTTCTGACAGCTGTCGACGATTTCCATCGCCCACAATGGTGCATCGTCAGGTATGGAAGAAACCACAAACTGAACCTTCTTTCTCTCTGACCAAGAAGCAAGGAATACATTCGTAAAACTCTTAATGAAAAACACGGGATGGACCGTCTTTTTCTCTTCCAAGAACTCCTGGAACTCTCTATGTTTTATAAGCGACTCTTCGTGCCTTAGATGCGCCAAGGTTGGCACTGCATCTTCAGCGGCTGTCGCGCCAACAATGCGTCCATCACTGCTTGGACTGGCACTGCCAGCTTGAGTGCGGTTTAAAATCTCGCAACATGGAGTGTTAGTGGGGCTGTTACCGTACCGATAACTAATATTTGGCGTTTCATTAAGTTCTCAAATCCTGTTGTCGATAGCTTCATGGCCTCCATGCGTTGCTGAGTTCCACGTACGTCCTGTGGTAGTCGTGCATTAAGTCCTCTTTCTCACGATGTACTGCAATGTCTAAACATTGCAGTGTCGCGGTAACGTCGGTTTCTATTTTCCTGTCTATTTTGTTGGACTAATCGTCCACAATGCTAATAATCTCTTTTACCTGACCAAGTCTTTGGTGAGCTCCGTCTAGTCTGCTTACTTGTGAATCCAGTTCACTCACTTTACTAAGAAAATCCTTATTTTGAGTGATAGTTATTTCATTTGTGCTTGTATATTATCCATCTCCTCCTCTATGTGGTCCACTATACATTTATCACATCGAGAATCTTATTTAGTTGTTCGGTCAGCCTATTATGTCTTTCGAGTTCCCGAATTCTTTCCCTTTCCTCTCGTTCCGTTTCCTTAATCCTTTGTTTTTCTTCCTGTTCATTTCCTTTACTTTTTCCCTTACCTCTCGTCCATTTCCTTTCTCTTTCTTCCCATTCCATTTCCCTCTTACTCTTTCCATTTCTTCTCGTTCCTTGTCCTTAATTCTTTCTCTCAAGTCTAGCTCGTGTTGCAAGAGAGAAAGGAAATCGTTTTCTTTCACCGTAAGCAACAACTCCTCACTTGTCGCTACTGCTTGTACCGTACTTGTAGTCGCGTCAGTTGATCTGCTGCTCGTCTGTTGTTCCAGCGTTCCCACACCAGAACCACACATCTAATTACCTATCAAGGTTCCCTCGGTTTCCAAAACCTCTGTTTCTGAACAGGCCAACTCGCGAATATTATCAGTTTCCTGTAACTCTGTCACGTTATTTCCCTCTAACCTCTTAGGCCTACCCATGTCTAGTACCAAAGTACTCTAAACACAATATACAAACAAAAATACAAGACACAAAAAATGTTAACACACTGAAAACGCCACAATAATCTAAATAAAAAATCACTCCCATTACTGTTTCCTGCTCTACGACGATAGACTAGGGAAGTAACTTTTCCACACATTACTGCAAAATGAACAGTTACAAGAAACAATGTAAAAATGCATAAATAAAATATAACTTATTACATGCTTCCAAAGATACTTATTACTTTTAGTCTTGAAGCTTGGGATTGCATGCCACCGTATCATTACCTTGGATGTTATGCAGTTTTATGGTGTTGCCCTGGATCTTATTAGCAATAACTTTTCTTAGCCTGTTGTCTTGGCGATCAATTTGTACCCTCGTTGCCCTAGGCGATGGTTTGCATGAAACAAAAGACACCAAAAATTACAATAAAATACAAATGTTGTATCCTGTACCATACATGTGTTTCCGGCCACATCATATGGGCGCCAATGTAGTGATTTCCCTTTCGTGTGTTTGTGCATTGTATGCCTGTGTGCATACTTATGCTGTTAATAATACAACGTAAGATAACATAAGGCTACTCACAACACATTCGCTACAACTTTTTATCACGGGCGGGTATTGTTATTTTTGATACTGTTAAGTCTCTCTATATTCCCGATGAATAAACCACTTTGGAATGTCGGTATATACGTAAAATAAATTAGGAACACATAGGTGTAAAGCACCATAATCTTGTACATTTAGAAATATCTCAGGAGATAATTAAATATCTTTTCATTCGAACACTTTTGGGGGGTACACTTTTTATTAGTTCTAGACCGATAAATTTCTTAATTATGGAAATCACGTCACTTGAACAAAAGAAAGCCATGAAGCGCCAACCGCAAGATACGACTCTTGGGAAAATGCATGAAATTAACTTTCCTTTCATATGTTTACTCAAGAATTACTTGTAAACCCTCTCTTCTTTACGCCACTTAATATTGGATTAATATGAACAAGAATCTGCCGCCTTGCAAATGGCGGCCAACAATACAAATTACAACTCGCACTCTACCGCACGTTACTTATCTATGAAAAAACGTACAGTTACGTTTTCGCACTTGTGGGAATGCTACTGCTACTGGACTAATGGTTTGGTTGTAAATAACAGCATATTTTTACCAGAAGTGCGTTACAACATACATACGTCTCCATCCACATCTTCCTCATAAGAAGATCCGAACAAAAGTAAAGACGTTCAGAAAATCTTTTTCTGTGTTTCATTGTTCTAATATCGCAGATTATCCTGCAGTATCGATTCTGATTTTCACATACAGCACAGTGTGATAATTAATAATTTTTGTCACATTCTGTTGCATACAAAGTAATAGTTCGTTTAAACATGCCATGTCAATCACCAAATAAATATTTCTCGTTCTCAGAGGACTAGTATAACGCCCCGTCGTACCTAGAATTACTGCCTTTTTGTCTTTGCTTGCTCCGCTTATTTGCTTTCTATACCACCTATACATACACGCAACGTCACCAGGCAGCATCCAATCTTTTGCAGTGTAGTGGCTGTAGTGTTTTAGGTCATTAATATAAGGGGGGCTGCTGCAGCTTTTGTGCCATATAGGTGACATACAGGGATAGCCAGCTGCCCCTACCACTGAGTTTTATGCAGCCAGCAATACCTTCAAATACCACCCACAAGATTTTCATGGTCTATTGCTCGCTGTGACCAAACTGTTAGTCCTGCAGAAAAAAGTGAATAGAACCATTTAGTAGATATTTAATGTAGTTAAATTTTGTACTATAGCTTTCACTGGAGGCCATAGTTATCCAATTATTCAAGAAGGATGAATTTGAAGGTCACTTTTGTACGTTTTTCTTGAATAATTATAGAAATACAGCATCCATCGAAAACGCATCACAGCATAAAATTTAACTACATTATATTTCCTACAAAGGTTCTGTTCATATTTTGTGTTGGACTAATAGTTTGTTCATAAAAAGCAAGAGAATATGAAAATTTTCATGGTGTTTGAAGGTGTTGCGGGTTGTAGAATACTCAGTGGTAGGACAGCTGAATTATCCTGTATAAGCATGACATGTATGCTAGGATCAGTGTGGCATATGTGTCTTTATGTTGCGCATTCGGTAAATGAGGAAATGTGAACTACGGTGACTTCATTACCAAATGCGTCCAAACAAGTTCAAGAATGGTTCAAATGGCTCTGAGCACTATTGGACTTAACTTCTAAGGTCATCAGTCCCCTAGAACTTAGAACTACTTCACCTAACTACTCTAAGGACATCACACACATCAATGTCCGACGCAAGATTCGAACCTGCGACCGTAGCGGTCGCGCGGTTCCAGATTGTAGCGCCTGGAACCGCTTGGCCACCACGGCCGGCGTCCATACAAGTACAACGCGATGTTATTATGTATTTGGCTGCTGACGGACAAGCACTGGTAGATAGCCGTCAAATAATAAAGAATGTGTGTGAGACAGTATGCGTGTCGAAAACCACAGATGTGGAATGGTGCGTCAGGTTCAGTGCTGGTCGTGATTTGATACAAGACGCCGATTGATTTGGGAGGCCAGCCACATCCTTTATGTTATCTCCAGTAGCAGATACTCGAGCAACCACGCTATGAAATTATCACACCTTCGGTCCCTTAAAAAAGCTTTCGAAGGTCAACGATTCCTATCGGATGAGGATATGCAGCAGGCAATTACAGACTTCTTCACGTGACACGACAGGGTGTTTTACCAAACAGGTATTTTCAACTTGGTGAGTCGGTGGGGTGATTGCTTCAAGGCTCATGGCGATTTTGCCTGATTAGCATAATGCTTCTGGACAGTACGTGTAGTGAACTGACAAGACAGCCAGTCCACAGTGACGGGTAACCGAAAGGCACGCGTTTACACACGCAGACTTGCTTTAGGTCTGAAAGAGGATACGTAATGAATGCTATAAAGAAAAGTACGTAGCTGCTGGAATACTTAACTTTAATCCATCATTTGTATACAGCATTCGTGATGATACAAGTGAGACTCTCTCTTGAAATGGTTAATGGCGCCTTGCTAGGTCGTAGCCATGGACTTAGCTGAAGGCTATTCTAACTATCTCTCGGCAAATGAGAGAAAGGCTTCGTCAGTGTAGTCGCTAGCAAAATCGTCGTACAACTGGGGCGAGTCCTAGTACGTCTCTCTAGACCTGCCGTGTGGTGGCGCTCGGTCTGCAATTACTGACAGTGGCGACACGCGGGTCCGACATGTACTAATGGACCGCGGCCGATTTAAAGCTACCACCTAGCAAGTGTGGTGTCTGGCGGTGACACCACAGTACGTTTTGCCGGCCGATGTGGCCGAGCGGTTCTAGGTGCTTCAGTCTGGAACCGCGCGACCGCTACGGTCTCAGGTTCGAATTCTGCCTCGGGCATGGGTGTGTGTGATGTCCTTAGGTTAGTTAGGTTTAAGTAGTTCTAAGTTCTAGGGGACTGATGACCTCAGATGTTAAGTCCCATAGTGCTCAGAGCCATTTGACAGTACGTTTTTCGAAAGGCAGGTTTTGGATCGCCCTTTGTATAAATGAATGTAAATTACTTCAGATCTCAATGTGTTCTTTACATAATCTGATCGTCACGTGGCAGATTATCTTTATAATCTCCTGATCGAAAACAAAACTAAAACACTGTACCACAATGGTTAGAATGCTTATATGCACTTGAATGCCTAACGGTTGTGACGGTACAAACCCCCGTTACTAAATGAATAGGTTTAGTATGCAAGGATTGCTCTGTGGAGATCGAGCGCGCAACATGGTGAGCCATTCACGGAAGCGCGTGGCGCCCCCGCACGAGATTTGCAACGTGTCAGTGGGATGCCTCCACCGCCGGGCCGCCACGTGGCCCGTAGCTTGGGGCATTGTTTGGTTTTTCGCGCATTACGTGAAAACTATGTAACTTACGGTGAAGAGCGCTGCGGCAGTGGATTGTGGTCAGCAATATGCACCTTCTGAAAGATTAATCTTTATTTTAAATCACGAGACGCAAACGTTATAGTAACTTGAAAATTGAAACTTCCTGGCAGGTTAAAACTGTGTGCCGGACCGAAACTCGAACTCTGGACCTTTGCCTTTCGCGGGCAAGTGGTCTACCAACTGAGCTACCCAAGCAGTTTCAGGAGTGCTAGTTCTGCATGGTTCGCAGGAGAGCTTCTGTAAAGTTTGGAAGGTAGGAGACGAGGTACTGGCGGAAGTAAAGCTGTGAGGACGGGGCGTGAGTCGTGCTTGGGTAGCTCAGTTGGTAGAGCGCTTGCCCGCGAAAGGCAAAGGTCCAGAGTTCGAGTCTCTGTCCGGCACACAGTTTTAATCTGCCAAGAAGTTTCATATCAGTGCACACTCCCCTGCAGAGGGAAAATCTCATTCTGGAAACTTGAAAATTGTTTAACATCACGAATACTTAAAAATTAATAAAAATAGTAAATAACTACATACAGAGATGAGCGGGCTCTTATTAAAAACGTCTCGTCATATTAGATCGAGTGCCTTAGTCGTATGATAAGATTCATAAACAATTAAGCTCGTAAAGAGCAATAAACAAAGTTTGATGGGAAATTATTTATAAAATTCAATAGAAAATTCATGACGTAAAGAACCCCTCTATATAATATTTTGGGTGGCATCACACGTATTTTAAACTAGTTAAGTTATACTATACACTTAACTTGCAATAGTTTTCATTGTTTGCAAATTATTATTAACATTTATCGCTCATAATTAATGAATTATTATATATATATGAAGATTTTGATCAGTACAATGTGTAGATTGCTATAGATTACGTATAAAAACAGTGCTATATGCAGTCCTATGTTAAAACTTTGCAGCACAGATGTAAACAAACAAATTTGCGCCAAGTGGCGAAATTTTGCAGAAAACGATAACTTGATTTACGGGTGACCCCACTTGTGGGTGGCCCATGTGGTCGTTTGAGTAAGAATTTTTCGCGCCGATTTATTTCAACAAAGAGTATTGTTTAATAGTGCAAGTTTGCAAGCATATATTTGGTGAACTGGAAGTGCTACGATTATTTGTGAGAGTAGGAATTACGAGGTATACATCGGCGTAAGTGATCATGTGGCGATCTGTGATTTCGCGCCAAAACTGCCAGAACAAAGAGGACAGTGAGACTTGTGGTTCTGTTCGAGTTGACTGAGTAACTTTCGATTATAGCAGCCTACACTACTGCTATTTGGGGCTCGGAGTCAAATTATTATTAAAGTAAAACTGTAAACCGTCTCACCAGTGCTAATTTCATTGTGTGAAAGAAAATAACGACGCCAGTAAATAGTGATGATAAAAACTTAATTGAAATGTTGCATGGGGGCTTAATTATATATTATTATGCAAATATTTTTTACTGTCTGTCCGGTTACGCAGCCTCGTAACCGGTTGGCCCTGACTGGTATTAGTACGCAATCTGACTGCATAGAATAACAATAAAAATGAAAGAAAACTTCCGTTAACACAATTAATTAATTAAGTCCCCAGCAACTATAAAACCTACAAAACAACAAAACACAAATGTAACTGTTCTGTGTGTGGAAGTGTGATTCAACGTACACATCTGGCACGGTACTTCCTCAATAAGACAAGATATTTTAGATACCAGTTAGACTGAATTAATTAAATAAAACTGAAATACTATAAATGCACATAGAAACCCGAATTACAGTCTAATACATGAACACGAGCCAGATGCTTTGTTGACTGAACCTGTTACCAAGAGGCATTATTGTTTAAGACATTGAAATAATAAAAAAAGGAATTTTTTACCTTAATATATATTGACGAAAAGTACACTCTAGTCCATCAAAGCAATATGACAACATCTGAACAAGCACTCTCCATGGGAACTTCTCAACAACGACACGCTACTGCAACATCTCCACAAGCACTCTCTACCACCACTTCTCGACAAGCACTCACTACCACCGCTTCTGAACAACTACTGCCAGTAGGGGCGGCTGAATAATACTCTTTGGCGCAGTCTCTGGCGCTGTGACTCAGTGTAGCCACCTTTCAATGTGTCATGAGAAATGATTTTGCTATAATAATCGTCTAATTTCTGTTCTCTAGCATAAACTGTACTCATGTCTGAGTGAATATTAATTCAAAAACTATAACTAATGCGCTGGTGTGGAACAGTGTACTAATGCACCAGACACTTATGTGAGAGCCAAAATTTGCACTAACATTTTTAACGAACATTTATACATTCACATTCGTGTGAACCCTTCAATCGCACCACTTAATTTCCGTCCCATCGCTCGGTGAACCGTTGAAAGGCAGATTATTAGGTAATTAATGGATGTAATACAAACTACAGATAGTTTGAAAATCTAGATCTATGAAAATATAGAGAAAATATCAGACGTAATCGCAAAATGAAGATTAATCTTCTTTGGACACGTCTACCAAATGAATGTGAAAAGGGTAACGAAACAAATATTCTTGCCTTTAAGGAAAAATAAATAAAAAATACCATGGATTACAGAAGTAAAAAAATAATTAGAAAGAAACAACGTTAAAGAATCGGAAATAACCTAAGGAAACTTTTTCAAGAATGAACTAATAAATTTAGAAGGTTGTCATGGCAGAAGAAAACAGGAATGGGGAACATTGTGGACAGAAAATAGAAAAAGACAACACGGGGAGAAGATGGCAAGCTGTAAAAATAGGAAACAACAAAAAAAGAAGAAGAACTGAAGTTCTTTCGTGATCCGAGTAGGGCAATAGGAAGACTAAAAAAAGTGAAAGGAATATGTATTTAGACAGGTGAAAGTAAGAAACGTGTATTTATGTACATATTTTTATAGTAATTTTACAGAGGGTTACAGCAATGAGTATAAACTTTTTAAATAGAACATAGCTTCTTCTATCATATAGCTGATATAATTAAGCAAACCGAGTAGGCATCAGTTTAAATTAAGTTTTTATCAATTTCAGCTAGGGAGCTAGAAACGTTCTAAGCTTTTTGGGGCGGATACAGTATGATGTAAATAATTGACAGTATGCAGATGGAAGTTTTGTTTGTAGAGTGCTCATTTAAGTTAGGTGTTCAAGTTGGTCCCCATTTTGCTGGATGCATAATTCGATGTTCCTCGTAAAGGACTTACGGACGAGATGAGAAGCTGCTGCCGTCATGGAACGACAAACTTCCTCAATGCGCTGTCTGAAGTCATCTGGAGGTATCATTAATTCACGTCAGTAACCGTGTCTGAGCGAACCTCGTATGTTTGTGTATTTCGAACTGCCTTGTAAATGCTAGTGTCATATTACACAACAGAGTCTAACTGAAGATGATTTCAAACAGCGCGTCGAAGAAGGCTGTGACACCAACAACGTAATGAGTAACTGGAATATATTCAGGTGTGATACCTTTTTGAGGGTCGACAGTAATTACAAATTTATGATCAGGAATTCCATTTCGTCTGCAGATCGTTTAGGAGTCGCACTTAGTTGTGCACTTCGAAAAATGGCTTCTCGTTCCAACACATCACCTAAATGAACATTGCACCAGCAGAATATGCATCTGAACTAGGGATATTGACAAATATCAATATATCGATGTATTGGTGGTTCCCATGGTAAACTTCGATATATAGTGGCGACCTGTCCTCCACTGATATATCGATACGTCAATACACAAACGACAATATCGAGAGCCGATATTTTTATTTTATATTGGATTTCAAGTGGTTCAAGTGGCTCTGAGCACTATGGGACTTAACATCTGAGGTCATAAGTCCCCTAGAACTTAGAACTACTTAAACCTAACTGACCTAAGGACATCACACACATCCATGCCCGAGGCAGGATTCGAACCTGCAACCGTAGCGGTCGCGCGGTTCCAGACTAAAGCGCCTAGAACCGCTCGACCACACCGGCCGGCCCTATATTGCATTTACTTTTTTGAACAAGGCTGTTATCCAGCAACCGCGTACTGATAACAACATAGTATTTAAACAGCCAACTGGTTGCCCATGAACCAGTAGGTACGTTGACCTAGGTTTCGACACCTACTAGGGCTGTCCTGACAACAATAAATATTGCTAAACCGTAAAATTACATTGTTAAAAAGCAATAGTCAGAATCTGGAGCAGCTCCACTCCTGTCAAAAGTAAAATATAACGTTGTAGACTACGCCACGTGTGCATAGCTGGGAACAACATTACACATTATATTTTTTTGCAATTTTTGGTGAATATTTGAAATTGTTCTTGTGAAATTGTAACAGAACATAATTATACTTTCGCTGTGTGAATGAGTCTTACTATTTCTTTATCTTTCATCACGACCTGTCTTTCTTTATGAGCGTGTTAAGCAAGTGCAGTGCTCACAAAAGAAGAAGTCCGATTGCACTGGGAGGTCGGAGTGTGAATGGTATTACAAGAATTCCGGGTGGGTGGAGACGTGTGAGGTAAAATTCTGAAGCAATCGGGCTCGACGCTACGAACAGAAACTACGACGTTTAGCTTCAGCACGTAATTTTCCTACGTCAGCTTGGAAAAAAGGTTTATTTCGAGGTGCAGCCAGTGACCAATTAAGAAAATAAGGTGTGACAGATTAACTGGAATGAAATATCGCGTGACAGTGCAGCATGTACACAGTTGGTAATAAATAACACAGCAGTCGACCAAAAAGTATTGTAATTCAAGCTTTTCATCTGCACAAAGTCCCATTAATAACTTACAGATTTTCAAATTAAGTATTTTGCTTTCAGTTGTTACGCTAAGGGGGATAGGCAGGCTCCTAGCTTGTTGATGTACAGAATATCTAATAATAAATCAGTACTTAAAACTTACAACTCTAAAACCGGCAGTATATCTACAATGTGCAGCGATAGTTTTGTAGGCCGCGTGATATTCGTTATTTTTGGCTTCATTAAAACAGCAAAAACACTCCTGGAAATTGAAATAAGAACACCGTGAATTCATTGTCCCAGGAAGGGGAAACTTTATTGACACATTCCTGGGGTCAGATACATCACATGATCACACTGACAGAACCACAGGCACATAGACACAGGCAACAGAGCATCCACAATGTCGGCACTAGTACAGTGTATATCCACCTTTCGCAGCAATGCAGGCTGCTATTCTCCCATCGAGACGACCGTAGAGATGCTGGATGTAGTCCTGTGGAACGGCTTGCCATGCCATTTCCACCTGGCGCCTCAGTTGGACCAGCGTTCGTGCTGGACGTGCAGACCGCGTGAGACGACGCTCCATCCAGTCCCAAACATGCTCAATGGGGGACAGATCCGGAGATGTTGCTGGCCAGGGTAGTTGACTTACACCTTCTAGAGCACGTTGGGTGGCACGGGATACATGCGGACGTGCATTGTCCTGTTGGAACAGCAAGTTCCCTTGCCGGTCTAGGAATGGTAGAACGATGGGTTCGATGACGGTTTGGATGTACCGTGCACTATTCAGTGTCCCCTCGACGATCACCAGTGGTGTACGGCCAGTGTAGGAGATCGCTCCCCACACCATGATGCCGGGTGTTGGCCCTGTGTGCCTCGGTCGTATGCAGTCCTGATTGTGGCGCTCACCTGCACGGCGCCAAACACGCATACGACCATCATTGGCACCAAGGCAGAAGCAACTCTCCTCGCTGAAGACGACACGTCTCCATTCGTCCCTCCATTCACGCCTGTCGCGACACCACTGGAGGCGGGCTGCACGATGTTGGGGCGTGAGCGGAAGACGGCCTAACGGTGTGCGGGACCGTAGCCCAGCTTCATGGAGACGGTTGCGAATGGTCCTCGCCGATACCCCAGGAACAACAGTGTCCCTAATTTTCTGGGAAGTGGCGGTGCGGTCCCCTACGGTACTGTGTAGGATCCTACGGTCTTGGCGTGCATCCGTGCGTCGCTGCGGTCCGGTCCCAGGTCGACGGGCACGTGCACCTTCCGCCGACCACTGGCGACAACATCGATGTACTGTGGAGACCTCACGCCCCACGTGTTGAGCAATTCGGCGGTACGTCCACCCGGCCTCCCGCATGCCCACTATACGCCCTCGCTCAAAGTCCGTCAACTGCACATACGGTTCACGTCCACGCTGTCGCGGCATGCTACCAGTGTTAAAGACTGCTCCGTATGCCACGGCAAACTGGCTGACACTGACGGCGGCGGTGCACAAATGCTGCGCAGCTAGCGCCATTCGACGGCCAACACCGCGGTTGCTGGTGTGTCCGCTGTGCCGTGCGTGTGATCATTGCTTGTACAGCGCTCTCGCAGTGTCCGGAGCAAGTATGGTGGGTCTGACACACCGGTGTCAATGTGTTCTTTTTTCCATTTCCAGGAGTGTATTTTGCTTTCAGTTGTTGCGCTAAGGGGGATAGGCAGGCTCCTAGCTTGTTGACGTACAGAATATCTAATAATAAATCAGTACTTAAAACTTACAACTCTAAAACCGGCAGTATATCTACAATGTGCAGCGATAGTTTTGTAGGCCGTGTGATATTCGCTATTTTTGGCTTCATTAAAACAGCAAGTAGTTAATACTTTCAGCCAGAAGGCAAATACTTTTTTATAAAGAATGATTAATGTATAATAAGGGGTCGCATAGCGATGGTGGAATTTCCTAAATAATGTAATTCGTCGTCTTTTGGCGGCAACATAAACAGTAGAATACGTATGGATCTGCGATCCTTCACTATTTTGTTCGCTGGAGAACAAATGAAGTCTTGAGCGCTAAAGACTTGTACTGCTTTTCTTAAGTAAGACGGATGCAGATTTGTGACGGTCTGATTTAATTCTTTACTAAATAAATAAAAACGTGTTCCGTCTAAGTTTGAGTGGAGTGTGAAAAGAAGAACTGTTATAACTTATCGTGACGACGCACGAGCGACTCAAGAGGACAATGGCTGTATAAAAGAGCGCTCAATGGACATGAAACGGACATAAAAATCTACCGTCATTGTAGTACTAAGCTTAAGGTACGATATATGTTTTAGTTATAATAAATATTTATTCTGGAAATATTGGATCATTTAGCAGTGCTCATTCCTATCATCTCCTCAGCATTACTTTCATTTTAATTATGCATTTTGCTAAGATTACAGACACCAATATCAGCAGTCCAATGTGCGTGTTACATTGAGAAACAACTGTTTTATCGTCTTCTTGCGTCAGCTTTAATATTGAATTTCCCTTTTGTGCGATGTTACAGTTGTTTTTACGCCCTTAAGAACTTTCTGCTCCCTTAGGAAATTGTTTTGTCATAAGAATAACTTCACGACCGGGTATGATCGTATCTACGATCATGAAGTAATTAGAAAGCGATAATGCAATTTCTTGATCAATAGCACGCTAGCTGTGACTGCTTCAAGCCACGCGAAACTGCAAGTAAGGACTATTCACATTTCATAATGCAATATTTTATGACAATGGTCAATTCATGATTCTTACGTCAATTGTGATTGATAAAACAGTAAGCGAAATCTCAAATTCCAACTTTTCCATTGAATAACAACATCACTTTTATTTTGTTACATCACAGCCTGTACGTCAATATTTCGTTCTCCGATGTATCGATACATTTTTGTCGATATACCGAGTGCCAATAACGAAATTCCTTTAAATATCGATACATCGGATTAGCGATATTTTTAAAAATATCAACTGTCCTAATCTGAACACTGCTAGTCACGCACATTTTGCAATCGACTTCTAAAATTCTGAAGATTTATATCTCATAAACTAAAATTGATAGAATTTCGATTTAAATTAGTTTGTACTGAGTTGGTTTAAATGCAACAGCTGTATGACAGAGAATATGCTGTTCCGTTCAAAAAATTATAAATTATCTAAATAAACTATGTTCGTAACTTCGCAGGAAGGGTAACTTTTCTTACGTTTACCTATCTAAATAAATTTTCCTTTCAGTTGTTATTTTGTAACTTACATAAGGAAATATGTCATCTCAAACATCCTGGGAACTAGGTTAACACAAGGATGCAGGGTTCACAACTAAAATCTTTACAAAAGTGTCAAAATGCAAAGCGAACAAAATGTTGTTATTGTGTGTACCAAGTAATTGTATTTTATTTGCAGAGAACAAATCCGAAATCGTATTTTGCATAGACGAAGCTTTTCCGTAGTTATCGATGCACTGTATGTAAAAGATATTTTCATTCATTCATGTTAACTGAAGCATCATAATTTCAGCGAAGTAGGCGCAAAGCTGTAGTTGGGGCAAGTATCACAGTAGTTTTCGTTTGTACTTAAAATCATTATAAGAGCTATTCCACTACACACTCGACTATGTGTGTTAGAAGTTCACTTTATCGAATTCACTCTCTTTTTTTTCTCCCCCTCGTCTCTCGCTCCAGCGATATCGCTGTTTTCCCCGTCGGTTTTCGTTCTTATTGCACTCACACCACGAGAATTCGTGTGTGGGCAGAGAGAAGTGCTCGACACATTTTGAGCTCCGAGAAACGCCTTCCCCACTTTTACCGGTCTCCCTCTGTTTCCTCTGCGTATATTTGGATGTGTGTGTGTGTGTGTGTGTGTGTGCTGAGAAAGCGCCCTCTCGCCGTAGAAGTTCTTGTCTGGGATCGCTGCCCGCTGTCTTGTAATCTTCTTCTTTATTGTTACTCCTTGCCGCGAAAGCGGCTTAAACAGCTTGGCGGTCGACTTCAGGCAAGAAGGAGGCGCCATTTCGCGGGATTTATGTAGCAGCCGTTTCATGCGGTTAATGAGATGCCACTTTACAAAGAAAGGCTTAAAAAAAGGACGAACTAAAGGAGAAATTATTCGCTCTGTAGTTCTCTAAGCATCTTTTCTACCTACTGAGCGAAATAACCGTAGATAAGGTGACAAAGTAAAAAGTGTTTAAAAACCAGAGAGCCTTTTCTTCTTTTGTTTTCTGTCGACAGTCCTCAGACTCGTCTCGTGCGTTGCTTCATGTATTTTTATCTTCTGGGATTTTTTTTTGTTTTTCGTCTTCGCAATATCTCCTCTCAGCTAAGTCCCTTTTTTACCTTTTCCAAAACTGATGTTCCCTCAGTAATAGGTTGGTATCCAAAACTCAACGAGGAAAGTAGCTTTCACGTCATAGGACACTGTAAAATAACACAGTTCGATGAAGTTGAAGCATACATGCAAAGAACTGCTACAGTATTTGTACAGAGGGGAACTGATAGGAATACGGTATCAGAAAACAGAAATGACACTTTATTTAAAGACAATGATTACACTAAATAGTAAGCTCTGGGACGATAATTACCCTAAATAGTAAGCTCTGGGATGTAATAATAAATAAACTGTCGTAATGAAACTTGTACTGTCGTAACTTGCAAGCAAAGATGCACTATAATAAGAACAAACAGTCGTTTTTTTTTTTTCACTTTTCATTCCCTTCCCTGAGGGGGGAAGGGCGGGCTGTTTGAGGGTTTTTAATACCCTTTTCAGCCGTTTTGGATATATCAGGATACATGTTATTAGTCTGTTACATTTTATTTGTTGCATCAGTGCAAATTTGTCATTATTTACAGTTTTTCAACTTTACTTTTACAATTTTACATGCTAGTTTGTTTTTCATTTTTATGTTTACAATTTTACTTTTATATTTACAAAGCAACTTATTTTACATTATCTAGTTGTACTATATTGAAAGAGAAAGAGAAGGATGAAGATGAGGAGAAGGAAGGATAACCAGTTGATTGTATTGGTTGTGAGTTACATTAATTGGTTACTGGTAATATTTGGCAAGTCTAATATATTTAATACACAAATTCGTACAGAAAAGGGAAGTATTTTATACTGTAAAAGTTAGCAATCTGACTGTAAGAATTTTGAGCAGTATAAACTACCTGAATAATGAAATTTGACATGAACCCTATAGTAATTGGTTTCGCAAAACTGGTTACAAAAACTGTCTCTAATGATTGGATGAATAAAAAAATAAAAATATTTTGTCCTTACCTCTATTCTGTGCAAAGCTGGATAACGAGTTACAGTACTGCTCTGTCTTACGCGCATCTATGCTAAAGCTGCAAATTACTGTATCTACACAGAGACAATCGAGAGGTGCAATGAGTTCCCTGTTAGAAGTAAATCGAAATAATTTTCCGAACACACTTGGTTCCATGACCCATTAGAAATTGTAAGAGGGAGATTGGTAGAAAAATGAGATACGTGCATAAATGAAAACTCTAAGTTTTTTTTTTTGTATACTGTGAAAAAGTGCTCTTGGCTGATTTAAATTTAACGAACGTCTTAACACCCAAACAATACACTTTCCTGTCTCTCAAATCTAGCAACTTCAGTACAATAAACAAGTTAGTCCGATGACGCAGCAATAGTGAAAAAAAAGTAAAATCATTATAATCTTCACCTCTGATATTCCATTAGACTTCTTCGTTGTCAAATCAGTTTTCGTTATAATCTTGATATAGTAGTGTTGATTAAAAACATTGATAGATTGAGACTTTACATTTGAAACTAACTTCCTCACTCTAACACATATTAACTTTGTCTGCCCAATTGCGCCCTCGCACACAACAGAGATACTAACTTCTGCGATACAGCTTTACAACATCGCTGCTCGCTCACAGTAGACTCAGAAACCAAAATTACACATGACATCTATCACCGTGCTGGCCACAGTACTGATAAGGTAGCAGGGCGTTCCAATGCTTCTCCAACTGGGCTGACTACTGCCGGATTGTAATTGGTGGATGCGTACGTCTCCCCAACGCATTCCACACGTGCTCGATGGGACTGACGTCGGGGCGACGTGCAGGCCAGTCCATTCGCCGAATATCCTGCCATTCCGAGAGCTCCTCCAGCTGTGCTGCTCAATGCGGTCGCGAGAGCCGAATGCACCACGGAAGCAACGCACATGGGCAAAGAGTACATTCTCACTGTAACGTTGACCGATGAGTATACCGTACTCGAAGTTTTGGAGATGATGTATTTTGTATCTTTGTAATTGTATTCTCATGTTATAATATTGTAATAGACACCAGTTCATCAAATTAAGTAACCTGTAAGCATTCATTTCACTGTACACATTTCTGTTGGTCATAGTAATGCACAATATGTGAGAAGTTGGGACTGTTAGTGTTTGCACGTGTGTTAATAATTCAGCAAGGGACTGCATAACAGCATTGCTGGTTCTAAGGACAATTCCAAAAACTTTGTGAGTGCACAAGTGGTGGTTATGGACTTGCTCTATTAACTGCAAGACTCTTCAATGGTGATTGTGCACCCGCACAGTCACAACAGATGGCTGCTGGCCATCTCTACAAGGACTACAGTGGGTCTGCATCTCTGATGACCCACCAATACCATTATTTCTACAAGGACTACAGTGTGCCTGTCCACAATCTCTACAAGGACTACAGTGGGTCTACACCTTTGATGACTCACCAATACCATTATTTCTACAAGGACTGCAGTGGGTCTACACCTCTGGTGGCCCACCAATACCGTAATCTCTACCAGGACTACAGTGGGTCTGCTCTGTGATGACCTACCTACCAATATTCTTCAGAACTTCGAATGACTCTGCTGTGGGTTTGCTCCATTGTGGCCCATTACCTGTCTGCATGTCAAGAGTCAGCACTGTCTTTCCGTTGGAAGGACAACACTACTTCTTCAAGACTGCATGGAAATCCACTACTTCTGTATGCAATTTCTTTTACTAATGAGACTTTGTGAAAAAAACTGTAATTACTATTATGATGAATGATCAGGACTATCTTTATGGACTGTGAGAAAATTTTAGCTTTTGACCAACATTGTATCAATAAGTGTGTGCATTTGATTTCTTTGTTATTGTAATTACGATTATGAAAAATTTTAACAAATATGTATTGCCCACTGCCCAAAACAATTTGTAAAATTTTTTGTGGGGAGCATGGGGGCTATGTAAGTAGGCTGTTTATGTTTTCTTTATGTAAGTAGGCTGTTTATGTTTTCTTTTTATGTAAGTAGGCTGTTTATATTTTCTTATTGGCAACGTTACGTAGCGCTCTGTATGAAAATCACTGGCTGTGCTGTGTGCAGCCTGTGGCTAGTTTGCATTGTTGTCTGCCATTGTAGTGTTGGGCAGCGGCAGCTGGATGTGAACAGCGCGTAGCGTTGCGCAGTTGGAGGTAAGCCGCCAGCAGTGGTGGATGTGGCGAGAGAGATGGCGGAGTTTTGTAATTTGTCATGAACTGCTATATATATTATGACTATTAAGGTAAATACATTGTTTGTTCTCTATTAATATCTTTCATTTGCTAACTATCCCTATCAGTAGTTAGTGCCTTCTGTAGTTTGAATCTTTTATTTAGCTGGCAGTAGTGGCGCTCACTGTATTGCAGTAGTTCGAGTAACCAAGATTTTTGTGAGGTAAGTGATTTGTGAAAGGTATAGGTTAATGTTACTCAGGGCCATCCTTTTGCAGGGATCTTTGGTAGTCAGATTGCGTTGCGCTAAAAATATTGTGTGTCAGTTTAAGCACAGTCTTGTATAATTGTTGAAAGGGGACGTTTCAGAGGCTACGTCCAACGTTGACGAACACGATCGTTTTGGTGATCGGAGTGTTGTGGCGTTGGAAAGCATAATGTTGCAAATATGAGTATATTTGAAATACTCCTGTATGTCCCACTCATCCAACATCTCTCCCAGGCAGGAAGTACCACGTACGCCAGTCATAATAATTTCGTCTTAATTCTTGTGCACCATTTGCAATTTGTTTTTGAAAATGGACACAAGTGTTTCAGTTGACAAAACAACTGCAGAGTAGAAATTGCCTGAATGGATTGTTCATGGTGAGCGCGTAGGGAAACAGCATAACGTAAAAATGTGTGTTTCATGTGAAGGTTTTCTGTGGATGAATTCTCACAGTTTTCTTAAAAACCTATCTGCACAACATTTCCTCGAATCGGTTCTTCAAATTTTAGTAACCTGTCGCTCACAGAAATTGCAACTTCGTTTCAGATGACTTTCTTGGAGGTCTACGAGAATATTTTTTTGCATGCATGTCCAAAGCAACTTTCCACTGTAGTCAGAATAACACAGGCCCTGCAATGTCGTATTTCTATGGCCGTACCGGGCAAACGACTTTCAAGAACAACATCTGATCTGTGGCGGAATATACAATGAAGGGCCAAAGAAACTGGTACACCTGTCTTAATATCGTGTAAGACTCCCGCGAGCATGCAGGAGTGACACAATACGACGTGGCATGGGCTCGACTGTCAGAAGTAGTGCTGGAGGGAATTGACAACATAAATCCTGCATGGCTGTCCATAAATCCGTAAGCGTACGAGGGGCAGGGGATTTCTTCTGAATAGCGCGTTGCAAGGCGTCCCAGATATGCTCAATAATGTTCATGTCTGTGGAGTTTGGCGGCCAGAGGAAATGTTTAAGCTCAGAAGAGTGTTCCTGGAGTCCCTGTGCAGCTATTCTGGACGCGGGAGTCTCGCATTGTCCTGCTGGAATGGCACGGGACCGTCGGAATTCACAATGGACATGAATGGATTCAAGTGATCAGACAGGGTGCTTACGTGCATGTGACCTGTCAGAGTCATAGCAAGACGTATCAGGAGTCCCATATCAGTCCAACTGCAGACTCCCCACACCATTACAGAGCCTCCACCAGCTTGAACAGTCCCCTGCTGACGTGTAGCGTCCATTGATTCATGAGTTTCCTTCGTACCCGTACGCGTCCATACGCTCGATACAATTTGAAACGAGACTCGTCCGATCAGCACCCTGTGTCCAGTCATCAACAGTACAATGTCGGTATTGACGGGCCCAGGCTTTGTGTCGTGCAATCATCAAGGGTTCACGAGTGGGCCTGCGGCTCCAAAAGCCCGTATCGATGATGTTTCGTTGAATGGCTCACACGCAGACACTTGTTGATTGTGTAGCATCCACTTAAAAAATTTAGAATTAATGTGCTGGAAAACCTCTTACGTTATTTGATTTTCAAACAGCTGAGCAAAACTGAACGTACTCAAACAGTTTTCTCTTTGCTTATTCTGATCATCACTAAACTGACACACAATAACCTATACCTTTAATGAATCACTTACCTCACAAAAATCTTCGTTACTCGAACTACTGCAATACAGCGAGCGCCAATTCTGCCAGCTAAATAAAAGATTCTAACTACTGAAAGCACCAACTATTGATAGTCATAGTTACCAAATGAAAGATTTTGATAGAGAACAAACAATGTACTTACCTTAATAATATTCAAAAGTCATCAAATATATATATATATATATATATATATATATATATATATACACTCCTGGAAATTGAAATAAGAACACCGTGAATTCATTGTCCCAGGAAGGGGAAACTTTATTGACACATTCCTGGGGTCAGATACATCACATGATCACACTGACAGAACCACAGGCACATAGACACAGGCAACAGAGCATGCACAATGTCGGCACTAGTACAGTGTATATCCACCTTTCGCAGCAATGCAGGCTGCTATTCTCCCATGGAGACGATCGTAGAGATGCTGGATGTAGTCCTGTGGAACGGCTTGCCATGCCATTTCCACCTGGCGCCTCAGTTGGACCAGCGTTCGTGCTGGACGTGCAGACCGCGTGAGACGACGCTTCATCCAGTCCCAAACATGCTCAATGGGGGACAGATCCGGAGATCTTGCTGGCCAGGGTAGTTGACTTACACCTTCTAGAGCACGTTGGGTGGCACGGGATACTTGCGGACGTGCATTGTCCTGTTGGAACAGCAAGTTCCCTTGCCGGTCTAGGAATGGTAGAACGATGGGTTCGATGACGGTTTGGATGTACCGTGCACTATTCAGTGTCCCCTCGACGATCACCAGTGGTGTACGGCCAGTGTAGGAGATCGCTCCCCACACCATGATGCCGGGTGTTGACCCTGTGTGTCTCGGTCGTATGCAGTCCTGATTGTGGCGCTCACCTGCACGGCGCCAAACACGCATACGACCATCATTGGCACCAAGGCAGAAGCGACTCTCATCGCTGAAGACGACACGTCTCCATTCATCCCTCCATTCACGCCTGTCGCGACACCACTGGAGGCGGGCTGCACGATGTTGGGGCGTGAGCGGAAGACGGCCTAACGGTGTGCGGGACCGTAGCCCAGCTTCATGGAGACGGTTGCGAATGGTCCTCGCCGATACCCCAGGAGCAACAGTGTCCCTAATTTGCTGGGAAGTGGCGGTGCGGTCCCCTACGGCACTGCGTAGGATCCTACGGTCTTTGCGTGCATCCATGCGTCGCTGCGGTCCGGTCCCAGGTCGACGGGCACGTGCACCTTCCGCCGACCACTGGCGACAACATCGATGTACTGTGGAGACCTCACGCCCCACGTGTTGAGCAATTCGGCGGTACGTCCACCCGGCCTCCCGCATGCCCACTATACGCCCTCGCTCAAAGTCCGTCAACTGCACATACGGTTCACGTGCACGCTGTCGCGGCATGCTACCAGTGTTAAAGACTGCGGTGGAGCTCTGTATGCCACGGCAAACTGGCTGACACTGACGGCGGCGGTGCACAAATGCTGCGCAGCTAGCGCCATTCGACGGCCAACACCGCGGTTCCTGGTGTGTCCGCTGTGCCGTGCGTGTGATCATTGCTTGTACAGCCCTCTCGCAGTGTCCGGAGCAAGTATGGTGGGTCTGACACACCGGTGTCAATGTGTTCTTTTTTCCATTTCCAGGAATATATCAGTTCATGGTATACAGTAATACAAATTTACTCTTTCTGATGGACACACGTCAAGATCGTCCGCTCCCAAAATTCTGCCGTCTCTCTCCCCACATCCAGCACTGCTGGCAGCTCACCCCCAACTGAGCAACACTACGCGCTGTTCACATCCAACTTCACAACAGTACAATAGCGAATATTTCAACAATGCAAACCAGCCACAGACTGCACACATCACAGTCAGTAATTTTCATAGAGAGCGCTACGTGGTGTTGCCAACATAAAAACCTAAACAGCCCACTTACAATGGCCCAGCATTGAAATCTGCAGCAATTTGCGAAATGGTTGCACTTCTGTCACGCTGAACGATTCTCTTCAGTCGTCGTTGGTCCGGTTCTTGTAGGATCTTTTTCCGGTCGCAACGATGTCGGAGAGTCTATGTTTTACCGGATTTCTGATATTCACGGTACACTCGTGAAATGGTCGTATGGAAAAATCCCCAAAACCGAGCTAACAACTGCGTCAGACACTTGTCTTATATAGGTGTTGCCGACCGCAGCGCCGTATTCTGCCTGTTTACATATCTCTGTATTTAAATACGCGTGCATATACCAATCTCTTTGGGCTTGGCTTGTTTTAGGGAAGGAGACCAGACAGCGAGGTCATCGGTCTCACCGGATTATGGAAGGACGGGGAAGGAAGTCGGCCGTGCCCTTTCAAAGGAACCATCCCGGCATTTGCCTGGAGCGATTTAGGGAAATCACGGAAAACCTAAATCAGGATGGCCCGACGCGGGACAATCTCTTTGGGGTTTTAGTGTATACAACGGATGTTTGAGTCCAGGTTGTACACGCTTGGTTGACGACATATGGAAGTTTGGGACAAGCCGTGCTTTATGCACGCATAGCCAAGTGTTAAGGCGACCGTTCGTGATAAGCGGGAAATTCTGGTTCGAGTCCCGGTACGGCACAAAGTTTCGTTGTCGTCTTTCCATTCTACAGTTGATGGTTTTCATTGTTCGCAATTGCGAGTTTATTTAATGCATCAAATATATTTGGACGATCCCGAAAGAAAGCAGCGATTAAATGCTTCGGTGTTTCAAGGAGATTCAAAAGCAAGAACACAAAGAACAAAACACAATATCAAATGTTTGTTTGATTACAGTGGACATGTTGCATTCGATGACCAAATAACAGTTAAGGATGAGTGGTATGCAACAACATTTTGCCACAAATCATCGATGAAATGAAGAAAAAAATTCAAAATTCGCCTCATTCTTCATCAACAAAAAGCCAACTGTAACACAGCACTTCAGACAATTTCTTATTTGACGAAATGGGTCACAGGTGAACAGCACGATGTTATTGCCCAAAGGAGACAATATTTAGGCGAGCGACGACACTGCCATCTTGGGATGCGCTGATAAACTGACGGACTAGGAGCTGGCATGGGGATTTTATCAGCTGCCCCCTACCTCTAACCAACCTCTCCGTGCACCTTTCGCACCGACTGAGGTGGCGCCTCCCCCCCCCCTCCCCCCCTCCCAAATCCTCGGACAGAGTCCTCGTCGCTCCGTCTGCGGTTCATGCCCAGGGACGTTTGAGGGCGGCGTCTCCACTGTTACTCTGCCTGCTCCCGATGTGATTTCTTTGTGCGATATCTCCTCCCTGTAAATCAAACCAAGTGCAGGTTCCCTTATTCGAATCTCGATAGATTCTTTAATGACACAGTACCAGCAGTTAGGCAACTGTGTCAGAACCATACTATGTCCGTGAGCCAATGAATGTAATACCTTTTGGTAGCAACTGCAAATACCGAGCTGTTAGCATGCTGCCGTCTAGTGTGCCGTTAATGTTCACGGGAACTATCTTCGAGAGTGGGAACCATCTGTTATACAAGTACGTACGTCATATCACAATGACAGGGGATCTTAGAGACCCCAGACTTCCTTGTTCCGTTATCTTCAACAAAAAAAGGGAGGTCAGTAATCTTCATCCCCTCGAGTAGCTGTTGAATCCTTCCAAAGCCATGTGTTGTAGGCTCCAACAACAGAAATAAAAACATGTTTGCAGAAGTGGTTCGTTTGTATGCAGGACTGTATAAAGGCGAATATTTTGAGAAACAATAAAACAATTGGTTCAATGAATGCTTTCCCAACTGGGTGTCTCACTTCCTCACGCATCTACCAGGTTGTACGGTAGAGGACAAAGAAACTTTTTCTTTCATGATGCTACATGGGAATTTGCGTTGGAGATTTTCAGAGTTGCTACTGTTCTTCTGAACCTTGCTATAAATTATTTCCGGCAAATACCAAGTCAGGTGGTAGTAGGATAGCGGATATCCTAAGCCGTTATATTTAAGAGGGGAGAGAGAGAGAGAGAGAGAGAGAGAGAGAGAGAGAGAGAGATAGAGAGAGAGGGGGGAGGGGGGGTCCCAGTTCCGACGTACACCTGATAACTGACGTAAAGAAACCTACCAAAAATTTTCGTCAGAAATAGAGAACTGAGCTGTTTCCACTTTGATTCTCGGCCAATTGACTGTGAGCGTTTAAAACTGTGGAACTGTTTTCACAGAGCATGCCTTTTAGGTACTTCTCATTTTATACTCGCAGGTTGGATGTGGGTGTACAACGTCAGACTCATTGCAGAGAAAACAAGGCAGTCCAAATGAAGGGGGGGGGGGGGGGAGGGGCGTTATTTACAGTTTCAGTTCTGGCCTTGAACCAAAGGAAATCTCGCAACAGGGTGTTTAGAAAAAAAATTTAATTCTTTTCTAAGACAATAAATACCAACAAAAAATATGGAAGCCCACTGTATGTAGACTTAAATATTAGTGTGTATTACAAACGGAAGTTAGTAACTTGTTCATCGTGTCCTGTACACCTGTTGCTAAAGGCTGCTGTTTTCTTTGCTGTATTTTGTTCCCTCCATCTTTCATTCTCTTCTACTACGTACAGGGCGTGCAATTATTGAACATTCCGTTTTCCAGTCAACTACTCCGATAAGCTAGATATAGAGAAAAGGGAGTCACAAATGGGAACTACCGAGACGGGATTTCCGGTTCCAAAGATCGCCTGGTAACCAAGGAAAACCTTTTGGAAACCTTGGTCAGAATTTGGGGGTTGGGATTATTTTCATTTACTTCTGGGGTAATGTTGCGGATTGCCCCACCCAAACATTAAATGTTGTGTGTGTATGTGTGTGAGCACAATGCAGGAAGGAGACATCTTCCAACTTTTGACTGCAATCAGTGCGATAGCCGTTGATTAAAGATAGAACCGTTCTGAGACGGAATTAACCTGAAGGAGTGTTCTTGCGTTGAGGAATTTTTGTATTAGTTTCAGCAGTAATTAGGTTCTTCATTTTTCGACGTCTTAATATAAAATTAAGATTATGATTTCAGTGTTGGGCAGGTTCGTCCGGTTACAGCCTCCCAAATTATTTTTCACAGAACGTAAATTGGATGGAGACACAAGCGAATGGGGGTCTAGTATACGGCATAGGTGTAACTTCAGGGCTTAGTCATTTCTCGAGGCGGATTAAGCTACGCGAGCTCCTGTGAAACGACTACGCCATAAATCGCGATTCATTTGCTTTAGATTCACAGTCCCGCGCCCGTTAATGAAGCAAAGGCGTGTCGCAACACATCGTCATAATTGCAAGTACGGCCGTTTGAGTACCAAGTTATTCATTAGCGCCATGGGTAAATAGGCATGCTTAAGCCAGGCGCCGTCGTTAAGTTCTGCATCGGCAGCTACCGTGATGCAGGTAACGAATGATGCTGCAGCCGCCACGATTTCACTATTTGACAGCACGAAAAATCGCGCGCGTTTCCGACTGACGAGGGACGGCAGACAATGAAGCATTAAGGTGCCCACACTTTTGAGGTATGCTATCTTTTGTAGCGGCTTGTTAGTGAGCAGCTATAGCAAGCTTCAGCGGAATCCATCAAGCGAGTCAGCTGGCACAATTATGACGGCAGAACGTACTGAGATTCTAAGGACCTCACAATAGCTTACCTATCAAGATACCTTCTCCCGAAATGTGACAACAAATTCCAAGATATTCTGGTCATAAGTAACAGCGCCAGGACAAAGTAGAGTTACTAAATACAGTTTCCCTAAATTCCTTCACCAAAGAAGATGCAGAAACATTCCATAATTTGAATCAAGAATGGCTACCAACATGGGGAACTTAGACGCAGATATCCCTGGAGTAGCGAAGCATCTTAATGCAATACAAGTGAGTCTTCATCATTTTAACTTACATTCAAAAGGCTGTTGCACTCAGCGACTATTATATTGGCTTGCAAATAATAGATTTCAGTTACCAGTCGTCCTTTTTAAATTTTATTGGCAGGTCTAGATTTAAGCTAGAAACTAGCCATTCTCAATGCACTATCATTCTTGATCAATGCATGTTTTGCCAGTTGGTCTGGATTCATCCACAGTTCATTGAATATTCACGGTCCGTTGGCGGTGTAAAAAGTTTAAGCTTCTAAACGACTGAGGTCAAAATGTACGAAAATTTCGTCACATTCTTTGATATTCGCATATTCACTAATCAAAACTTACAAGGTACGCCGGCCGTTGTGGCCGAGCGGTTCTAGGCGCTTCAGTCCAGAGCCGCACTGCTGCTGTGGTCGCAGGTTGGAATCCTGCCTCGGGCATGGATGTGTGTGATGTGCTTAGGTTAGTTAGGTTTAAGTAGAGCGAAGTCTAGGGGACTGATGACCTCAGATGTTAAGTCCCATAGTGCTCAGAGCCATTTGAACCATTTTTTTGTAAGGTACGCGTCGCTGCCTTACAATGATGAAGTATGACAAGGAGCAACGTTTCGCAGTACAAGTAAGGGAAATAAATGTGAAAGTTGTCTTGAAATTGGTCTAGAAAGTCTTGAAATTCCAGAGACCGATACCTTTGCAGCATAAGTATCAATAATAGGCAAAAAATGTCGAGATTCTCAATTCCCAGGATAGATGCACTAGCTATATACACTCCTGGAAATTGAAATAAGAACACCGTGAATTCATTGTCCCAGGAAGGGGAAACTTTATTGACACATTCCTGGGGTCAGATACATCACATGATCACACTGACAGAACCACAGGCACATAGACACAGGCAACAGAGCATGCACAATGTCGGCACTAGTACAGTGTATATCCACCTTTCGCAGCAATGCAGGCTGCTATTCTCCCATGGAGACGATCGTAGAGATGCTGGATGTAGTCCTGTGGAACGGCTTGCCATGCCATTTCCACCTGGCGCCTCAGTTGGACCAGCGTTCGTGCTGGACGTGCAGACCGCATGAGACGACGCTTCATCCAGTCCCAAACATGCTCAATGGGGGACAGATCCGGAGATCTTGCTGGCCAGGGTAGTTGACTTACACCTTCTAGAGCACGTTGGGTGGCCCGGGATACATGCGGACGTGCATTGTCCTGTTGGAACAGCAAGTTCCCTTGCCGGTCTAGGAATGGTAGAACGATAGGTTCGATGACGGTTTGGATGTACCGTGCACTATTCAGTGTCCCCTCGACGATCACCAGTGGTGTACGGCCAGTGTAGGAAATCGCTCCCCTCACCATGATGCCGGGTGTTGGCCCTGTGTGCCTCGGTCGTATGCAGTCCTGATTGTGGCGCTCACCTGCACGGCGCCGAACACGCATACGACCATCATTGGCACCAAGGCTGAAGCGACTCTCATCGCTGAAGACGACACGTCTCCATTCGTCCCTCCATTCACGCCTGTCGCGACACCACTGGAGGCGGGCTGCACGATGTTGGGGCGTGAGCGGAAGACGGCCTAACGGTGTGCGGGACCGTAGCCCAGGTTCATGGAGACGGTTGCGAATGGTCCTCGCCGATACCCCAGGAGCAACAGTGTCCCTAATTTGCTGGGAAGTGGCGGTGCGGTCCCCTACGGCACTGCGTAGGATCCTACGGTCTTGGCGTGCATCCATGCGTCGCTGCGGTCCGGTCCCAGGTCGACGGGCACGTGCACCTTCCGCCGACCACTGGCGACAACATCGATGTACTGTGGAGACCTCACGCCCCACGTGTTGAGCAATTCGGCGGTACGTCCACCCGGCCTCCCGCATGCCCACTATACGCCCTCGCTCAAAGTCCGTCAACTGCACATACGGTTCACGTGCACGCTGTCGCGGCATGCTACCAGTGTTAAAGACTGCGATGGAGCTCCGTATGCCACGGCAAACTGGCTGACACTGACGGCGGCGGTGCACAAATGCTGCGCAGCTAGCGCCATTCGACGGCCAACACCGCGGTTCCTGGTGTGTCCGCTGTGCCGTGCGTGTGATCATTGCTTGTACAGCCCTCTCGCAGTGTCCGGAGCAAGTATGGTGGGTCTGACACACCGGTGTCAATGTATTCTTTTTTCCATTTCCAGGAGTGTACATAATTTTGTTTATACGGAACCCACGGCGTGCGAGTCCTACTCGCAGATACTGTAATTTTTGAGATTTCCAACCAGCTTCCCGAACAGTTTTCTCGACATTACTATAAATGCTCTTGAACCTTACTTAGATCGTTTTAAGTTATCGCGCTAATACGAAATCTGATCGTGTCTGGTTTTTGCGATCGAAACGATAAATAACAGTTTTGCACTTCCTTTGAAGTTTTCTCAAGCACCAAAACGCAACGAGGAATTCACAAACAGCGTGGCTTGCCACTGCGGAGCAGACTGACAAAACAAACGCGGTTGTTGATCAGCTAGAATTACATGTTAATTGCGTCAGCTTCTATCCTTAAAACACTGTAGGATCGATCAGCAATCGTGAAGGAACTGCATCGATGGACGAAGAACGAGCAACGCAACTCTCAAGTAACTGTAGCCAAAAATTCACGTCGCGGCCGCGCTGCGGCAGTGGGAGAACAGTCTGCTCCCAGAAAGGTTAGGAGCGACGTGAGCAGGCCCGTTTGAGTGACAGGGTTGCCGCCAATTTGCGTCACAATATCCCGCAGTTTGTTTACCCTCGACATTAAGCAATATACAGTAGAGCGCGGGCCAATATCGCCGGCTGAGCAGGAATGCAATCTGCGCGGCGCGTCCGCCGTAACAAGTAGCGCCGGCGGCAGGCGGCGCCTTTGATCTCCCAGACGCCACGCCCCGCCGCCTCCCCAGACGGCGGCAGCCGCAGCCAGCCTAATGCAATCAATGCCGCGCCCCGCTAACTGACAGCCGCAGCGCCGCTCCCCACGCACTTAGCCGGATTCCGGCGTGAGCAGCACATTATAATACTGACAGTCCGATCCGTCAGCCTGCTAATCTAAGCTGACTGCCCGTCTCTTGTACTCAGACTTCTGCATCTACATAATACGTACCCCACAAACAGCCTTACGGTGTGTGGCGGTCGGCGCTTCAGGTAGCACTGTCATTTCCTCCCTATCCTGATATCCTGCTTCATCGCGAATGGCAAGCGCGTATGAAGACCGTCGGTCAGCATGTAACGCCGGAAATGCATATCCTCCTATTTCCATCTATTGTACTATAAACTTGTTTCCCTTATTTTCGTTGCCTGAATATATGACATTTCTGTGTCTTCACATATTGTAATTGTTTTACTATTTGTATATATATATATTTATGCATTTATGTCGAAGTATAATTGGTTTGTTTCATAAATATTATTTGTATTTTTACGCTGGGTCTTGCCTAGGGAAAACTGCTATCGAACGATTACATCGGTAGGTCGTGTGAAGAATCAAAGTGTGTAGGATCTTTGGTAGTGTTAACTCTGCCGCATGGAGCGCGGGCAGAGGGAGTCTGGCTGGAGTAGCGAGTGGAGCAGGTGTGTTGTGTGAAGCTCCTGCGAGTTGCCGCGCTTTCGGGATTTGGCAGCATGTAATTGCGCTCGACATGCGATGATAGTTTCTGACATGGTGTCGCGGACGGGAAGCATTAGCTGGCGCACATCAAGAGCCCGTTTCGTCTGGTGACCGTGTCGAGAAGAAGGCGCGCCAACATCCAGCTTCTGCAACAGCGACGGCCGCAATGAGTGACTGTCGCCACCTCCTCGATCGACGGCTTCAAACCTTCAATCAACCAACAAGGAAGACTGGAAGCACGTAAAGTTTTAGAACTGTATGGCAGACCTCAGCTTTTCAAGCTGTACCATTTTCGTAACTATAATTACAGCAACTTAGCGTGAACATTTGTTGCTCATTGTCCCAATTGCATTACCAAGCAGGGTCCCTTCCTTTTCCGGAATGAACCCGAGTGTCGTTGAAATTCAAACGTCAGCATTAAAGTACTATAATTCGATTTCAATGCTTTAATTTCAAAGTTCAGTTAAAGTATTCATAGCTGGCCACAATATTTAGATTACACAAGCACAAAATAAGAGTGCGAGTTTTGTTACCGTATTTTAGCTTACCTGTGACTGCAGCTCAGCTTGGTATGTACTAAATTTTACTATTGTTCAGAATCAATTAATTCAAGTTCAAAGTTAAATCTCTTCTTTCTGAATTGCGTAGATTCAAGTAGTTTTAGAAATGATTGTTGAGGCAGTCCAAGACTAACTGTATTTTACTGAATTTCGATGTGCTTCCTAGAAAGCTCACTATTAACTTCAGTCACTAAATTAACTTCCGATTTTCCTGTTTTATTAATTCTTTTGCTAAATTAAGTCAGAGTGTAGCGAAATTTATTACTTCTGACAAACTTTCAGTTTTCACACTGCACGTGTCAACCTTCAGTTGCCACGCTTCTAGTGCTAATTATATGTGTAATAACCTTTTTTTTCTGTTGCTATAGTAATTGTCCTTAGGACTGGCGACCGTAATTTCCCCCAAATCTCAAATATCTAATTACCGCTAGTTGATTGTAAACGTAACGGCCGCAAATTTACTTTCTTTATTAACTTTACCCCTTTTCAGAATTAATTTCCACCAGTTTCATTTGCATTTTTCCTTTCATTTAGATGTAACCCTTTCCTCCCTCTTTACCGACAGGTTAACTTCGGTGACGATTGCTTTTCCAAAATTCCCAATAGGTACACGCGGTTTCATTTTTCACTGTCATTAAGGTCGATAAGTGAGGGGGAGGTTACAAGCATCAGTACAAACTTGAACATTAGGGAACAACGGTTGCAAAACACTAACATGAATTTGTCAAACCCCTGCCAGGATACCGCCAGGTGGTCGTCCTCTTAACACGTGAAACGTGTGCACTAATAAATAACACATGGAAAAATGAAAGCATACCTCAGGACTGGAAAACTGGAATACCATTCCCATACGGGGTTATTTTTTCCACAACGTATGTTGTTGTTGTGGTCTTCAGTCCTGAGACTGATTTGATGCAGCTCTCCATGCCATTCTTTCCTGTGCAAGCTTCTTCATATCCCAGTACCTACTGCAACCTACATCCTTCTGAATCTGCTTGGTGTATTCATCTCTTGGTCTCCCTCTTTCAGAAACGACCTCCTGACACTTAAATCAATACTCGATGTTAACAAATTTCTATTCTTCTGAAACACTTTCCTTGCCATTGCCAGTCTACATTTTATATCCTCTCTACTTCGAGCATCATCTGTTATTTTGCTCCCCAAATAGCAAAACTCCTTTACTACTTCAAGTGTCTCATTTCCTAATCTAATTCCCTCAGCATCAACCGACTTAATTCGACTACATTCCATTATCCTCGTTTCGCTTTTGTTGATGTTCATCTTATACCCTCCTTTCAAGGCACTCTCCATTCCGTTTAACTGCTCTTCCAAGTCCTATGCTGTCTCTCACAGAATTACAATGTCATCGGCGAACCTCAAAGTTTTTATTTCATCTCCATGGATTTTAATACCTACTCCGAACTTTTCTTTTGTTTCCTTTATTGCTTGCTCAATATACAGATTGAATGACATAGGGGATAGGCTACAACCCTGTCTCACTCCCTTCCCAACCACTGCTTCCCTTTCATACACCTCGACTCTTATAACTGCCATCTGCTTTCTGTACAAATTGTAAATAGCCTTTCGTTCTCTGTATATTACCCCTGCCACCTTCAGAATTTGAAGGAGAGTATACCAGTCAACATTCTCAAAAGCTTTCTCTAAGTCTACAAATGCTAGAAACGTAGGTTTGCCTTTCCTTAATCTTTCTTCTAAGATAAGTCGTAGGCTCAGTATTGCCTCACGTGTTACAACATGTCTATGGAATCCAAACTTATCTTCCCCGAGGTCGGCTTCTATCAGTTTCTCCATTCGTCTGTAAAGAATTCGCGTTAGTATTTTGCAGCTGTGACTTATTAAGCTGATAGTTCGGTAATTTTCACATCTGTCAACACCTGCTTTCTTTGCGATTGGGATTATTATATTCTTCTTGAAGTCTGAGGGTATTTCACGTGTCTCATACATCTTACTCACCAGATGGTAGAGTTTTGTCAAGACTGGCTCTCCCAAGGCTGTCATTAGTTCTAATGGAATGTTGTCTACTCCGGGGGCCTTGTTTCGACTCAGGTCTTTCAGTGCTCTGTCAAACTCTTCACGCAGTATCATATCTCCCATTTCATATTCATCTACATCCTCTTCCATTTCCATAATATTGTCCTCAAGTACATCGCCCTTGTATAGACCCTCTATATACTCCTTCCACCTTTCTGCTTTCCCCTCTTTGCTTAGAACTGGGTTTCCATCTGAGCTCTTGATATTCATACAAGTGGCTCTCTTTTCTCCAAACGTCTCTTTAATTTTCCTGTAGGCTGTATCTATCTTACCCCTAGTGAGATAAGCCTCTACATCCTTACATTTGTCCTCTAGCCATGCCTGCTTTGCCATTTTGCACTTCTTTTTGCCTACTTCATTTACTGCATTTTTATATTTTTTCCTTTCATCAATTAAATTCAATATTTCTTCTGTTACCCAAGGGTTTCTACTAGCCCATTTTCTTTTTACCTATTTGATCCTCTGCTGCCTTCACTATTTCATCTCTCAAAGCTACCCATTCTTCTTCTACTGTATTTCTTTCCCCCATTCCAGTCAACTGTTCCCTTATGCTCTACCTGAAACTCTGTACAACCTCTGGTTTAGTCAGTTTATACAGGTCCCATCTCCTTAAATTCGTACCTTTTTGCAGTTTCTTCAGTTTTAATCTAAAGTTCACGACCAATAGATTGTGGTCAGAGTCCACATCTGCCCCTGGAAATGTCTTACAATTTAAAACCTGGTTCCTAAATCTCTGTCTTACCATTAAATAATCTATCTGAAACCTTCTAGTATCTCCAGGGTTGTTCCATGTATACAACCTTCTTTCATGATTCTTGAACCAAGTGTTAGCTATGATTTCGTTTAAGGCAACCAATCTGCAAATCTGTAGCCTCGCAGTTTGGCGTTTGCTGTCTCCCTGTGAAAACCTCTGAAACTGCGTGCTATGTTTGTAAAGAATGCATAGACTGGGTGCACCCACACAATGTAGCGGAATTTGCTGTTAAGCTGCACATGGGGTCGTTATCCCTTTCACTCGGGCAAACGTTGTCTGCTCTACGGGTGGTCACCAGCCGACATAGATAGGTTGACTTGACTCGTCCTCTGAAGGGACCGGCCTCCCGGCGTGTGGTCTGCCTCTCCAAAACTAAAAGCTCCTGTGACCGTCGTGTCTAGAATGTGCGTGTGTACGCCACCCTCGAGTATTTCAATTTCGTGCGCATTTGCGATTTACTAGTTCTTTCCATATCGTTTACATGAATTCACACAACATTGACTTTATCTCATCGAGTTTGGGTCCAAACGAAGCGTCTTGATGTGCGGAATATGATTGTGAGGGCGGAATATGTAAGCAATGAAGGTCAGGAGATCACGACGTCGTACATCCTCAGTCCCCAACCGAACTCGCCTTCACACACGACTCGGGAAAACAACGAAGTCGTCTCAAAGACAGGGCAACAGTTACTACATATCGATAACCGCCGCTGCTGCCACTAGCAGACAGGCAACGCTTGCGAAACCGAGTGGCCCCAGTCATCATGAGAAGAATACAAACAACAGCAACCATGCCAAGTAAACGATACCGTCTGGTCTCCACCAGAGGGTGGAAAACTACAAACAGCACCAACGCGAGGCACAGCACAGGTCACGGGGCATAGTTGTTGTGCGCAGTATGAAATTCGCAAAGATAGTGCCAGCTGCACGGTGAAATTGCGTTGCAGCGTCACATCGGTCGCCAGAGTTTACCATTTGGCAATTTCTATGGATACCTGTACGACTATCCATTTGTGACAAACTTCCCTTAATTAGAAATATCCATATGGTTTTGAACACCTTAAATGCTTATAACTGGTCGTAACATGACTCCTCGAGATGTCTCCGCCATTACATCTACATCTACATCCATACTCCGTAAGCCACCTGACGGTGTGTGGCGGAGGGTACCCTGAGTACCTCTATCGGTTCTCCCTTCTATTCCAGTCACGTATTGTTCGTGGAAAGAAGGATTGTCGGTATGCTTCTGTGTGGGCTCTAATACTCTCTGATTTTATCCTCATGGTCTCTTCGCGAGATATACGTGGGAGGGAACAATACACTGCTTGACTCTTCGGTTAAGGTTTGTTCTCGAAACTTTAACAAAAGCCCGTACCGACCTACTGAGCGTCTCTCTCGCAGAGTCTTCAACTGGAGTTTATCATCTCCGTAACGCTTTCGCTATTACTAAATGATCCTGTAACGAAGCGCGCTGCTCTCCGTTGGATCTTCTCTATCTCTTCTATCGACCCTATCTGGTACGGATCCCACACTGCTGAGCAGTGGGCGAACAAGCGTACTGTAACCTACTTCCTTTGCTTTCGGATTGCATTTCCTTAGGATTGTTCCAATGAATCTCAGTCTGGCATCTGCTTTACCGACGAGCAACTTTATATGATTATTCCATTTTAAATCACTCCTAATGCGTACTCCCAGATAATTTATGGAATTAACTGCTTCCAGTTGCTGACCTGCTATTTTGTAGCTAAATGATAAGGGAACTATCTTTCTATGTATTCGCAGCACTTAACACTCGTCTACATTGAGATTCAATTGCTATTCCCTGCACCATGCGTCAATTCGCTGCAGATCCTCCTGCATTTCAGTACAATTTTCCATTGTTACAACCTCTCGATACACCACAGCATCATCCGCAAAAAGCCTCAGTGAACTTCCGATGTCATCCACAAGGTCATTTATGTATATTGCGAACAACAACGGTCCCATGACACTCCCCTCCGGCACACCTGAAATCACTCTTATTTCGGAAGACTTCTCTCCATTGAGAATGACATGCTGCGTTCTGTTATCTAGGAACTCCTCAATCCAATCACACAATTGGTCTGATAGTCCATATGCTCTTACTTTGTTCATTAAACGACTGTAGGAACTGTATCGAACGCCTTGCGGAAGTCAAGTAACAAGGCATCTACCTGGTAACCCGTGTCTATGGTCCTCTGAGTCTCGTGGATGAATAGCGCGAGCTGGGTTTCACACGATCGTCTTTTTCGAAACCCATGCTGATTCTAAAAGAGTACATTTCTAAACTCTAGAAAAGTCATTATACCCGAACATAATACGTGTTCCTAAACTCTACAACTGATCGACGTTAGAGAGAGATATAGGTCTATAGTTCTGCACATCTGTTCGAAATCCCTTCTTGAAAACGGGGATGACCTGTGCCCTTTTCCAATCCTTTGGAACGCTACGCTCTTCTAGAGACCTACGGTACACCGATGCAAGAAGGGGGCAAGTTCCTTCGCGTACTCTGTGTAGTGCCGGCCGAAGTGGTCGTGCGGTTAAAGGCGCTGCAGTCTGGAACCGCAAGACCGCTACGGTCGCAGGTTCGAATCCTGCCTCGGGCATGGATGTTTGTGATGTCCTTAGGTTAGTTAGGTTTAACTAGTTCTAAGTTCTAGGGGACTAATGACCTCAGCAGTTGAGTCCCATAGTGCTCAGAGCCATTTGAACCATTTTTTTTACTCTGTGTAAAATCGAACTGGTATCCCATCAGGTCCAGCGGCCTTTCCTCTTTTGAGCGATTTTAGTTGTTTCTCTATCCCTCTGTCGTCTATTTCGATACCTACCATTTTTTCATCTGTGCGACAATCTATGAAGGAGCTACAGTGCAGTCTTCCTCTGTGAAACAGCTTTGGAAAAAGACATTTAGTATTTCGGCCTTTTGTCTGTCATGCTCTGTTTCAGTACCATTTTGGTCACAGACTGTCTGGACATTTTGTTTTGATCCACCTACCGCTTTGACATAAGACCAAAATTTCTTAGGATTTTCTGCCAAGTCAGTACATAGAACTTTACTTTCGAATTCATTGAACGCCTCTCGCATAGCCCTCCTCACACTACATTTCGCTTCGCGTAATTTTTGTTTGTCTGCAAGGCTTTGGCTATGTTTATGTTTGCTGTGAAGTTCCCTTTGCTTCCGCAGCAGTTTCCTAACTCGGTTGTTGTACCACGGTGGCTCTTTTCCATCTCTTACGATCTTGCTTGGCACTTACTCATCTAACGCATATTGTACGATGGTTTTGAACTTTGTCCACTGATCCTCAAAACTATCTGTACTTGAGACAAAACTTTTGTGTTGAGCCGTCAGGTACTCTGTAATCTGCTTTTTGTCACTTTTGCTAAACAGAAAAATCCTCCTACCTTTTTTAATATTTCTATTTACGGCTGAAATCATCGATGCAGTAACAGCTTTATGATCGCTGATTCCCTGTTCTGCGTTAACTGTTTCTAATACGAGGTGCATTCAAGTTCTAAGGCCTCCGATTTTCTTTCTCCGGACTGGAAAGAGATAGAAACATGCGCATTGTTTTAAAAAGAGGCCACGTTCATTGTCAATACGTCCCAGAGATGGCAGCACCGTACGGCAGATGGAATTTTACCGCCAGCGACGATGAGAACTGTTTTAAATACTTAAAAGTGGCGACGTTTTCCTTACTTGAACAGCGTGCAATCATTAGTTTTCTGAATTAGCGTGGTGTGAAACCAATTGAAATTCATCGACAGTTGAAGGAGACATGTGGTGATGGAGTTATGGATGTGTCGAAAGTGCGTTCGTGGGTGCCACAGTTTAATGAAGGCAGAACATCGTGTGACAACAAACCGAAACAACCTCGGGCTCGCACAAGCCGGTCTGACGACATGATCGAGAAAGTGGAGAGAATTGTTTTGGGGGATCGCCGAATGACTGTTGAACAGATCGCCTCCTGAGTTGGCATTTCTGTGGGTTCTGTGCACACAATCCTGCATGACGACCTGAAAATGCGAAAAGTGTCATCCAGGTGTGTGCCACGAATGCTGACGGACGACCACACGGCTACCCGTGTGGCATGTTGCCAAGCAATGTTGACGCGCAACGACAGCACGAATGGGACTTTCTTTTCGTCGGTTGTGACAATGGATGAGACGTGGATGCCATTTTTCAATCCAGAAACAAAGCGCCAGTCAGCTCAACGGAAGCATACAGATTCATCGCCACCAAAAATATTTCGGGAAACCGCCAGTGCTGAAAAAATGATGGTGTCCATGTTCTGGGACAGCGGGGGCGTAATCCTTACCCATTGCGTTCCAAAGGGCACTGCGGTAACAGGTGCACCCTGCGAAAATATTTTGAAGAACAAATTCCTTCCTGCACTGCAACAAAAACGTCCGGGAAGGGCTGCACGTGTGCTCTTTCACCAAGACAACGCACCCGCACATCGAGCTAACGTTACGCAACAGTTTCTTCGTGATAACAACTTTGAAGTGATTCCTCATGCTCCCTACTCACCTGACCTGGCTCCTAGTGACTTTTGGCTTTTCCCAACAATGAAAAACACTCTCCGTGGCCGCACATTCAGCAGTCGTGCTGTTATTGTCTCAGCGATTTTCCAGTGGTCAAAACAGACTCCTAAAGAAGCCTTCGCCGCTGCCATGGAATCATGGCGTCAGCATTGTGAAAAGTGTGTACGTCTGCAGGGCGATTACGTCGAGAAGTAACGCCAGTTTCATCGATTTCGGGTGAGTAGTTAATTAGAAAAAAAAAAATATCGGAGGCCTTAGAACTTGAATGCACCTCGTAGTTCGGGTCTGTTTGTCTCCAGAAGGTCTAATATGTTCTCTGTTTAACTTACGTTTATGATCATATCAGTCCTTCATACTCCCAGCTAGGTTGGATACGCCCACATACGGCACGCGATCTCCACACGATGTGCTTACTTCATCAATTTCTTAGCCACTGGTGCCCCCAATACTTATCTTCTCACATTAAACACCTATCATCATTCCACAACCGCAATACCAGATCGGATACGTCTAGCATATTGGCTGTACCTTTACATAACACAAAATCTTTCTCCGTGTCATTCTCCATCTCAGCCATACGACTATGGAACGCGCTCCCCTGTGATCTGCGTCTTATCCAGAACCACTCAACATTCAAGAGGGAACTCAAGACTTATATATTAGGGACGGTATAGCCACCATTGTTGTGCTCCTCTCGTCTTTTTCTTTCTCCTCTCCATCATAGCTTCGAATTTTACCGTTCTATTTCTTTTCCTCTAACCGATCTACCTCTTCTATATCTCTTTCACCCCATTCTATCGTCTTATGTGTCTGCTTGATGAGAATAACTCACAAGCTGCAAGAATATAACGAGAAAATTCCCAACTAGCAATAGGACTGACAATCATAAAAGAAAAATATGTTTACTTTCATATAAATAGTCATTATTATTATTATTACTATTATTATTATTATTATTATTATTATTATTATTATTCTTTATTGTTATAATTATTTTTGATTGTTATAATTATCATTGTACTACTTTTATAATCTCTATTTTTTTTTTCTTTAATATTAATACTGTATAACATGTTATATGTCCTTAATGTTCTGTAGAAACTGAAATTTGTTGAATCTGAGTATGCCTGGTTAGGTGTAAGAGAGGGCCTGAAGGCCCTAATCTTGCCAGGTAAAATAAATGCATAAATAAATAAATAAATAGAACAGACAGTCGCAGATAGAGGACTTCGTTCTGACAGTATCGACGGATTCGTTCCACCTGAGCTGCGTATAAATGTCCAGTGTAAACAAACACAACTCTGCGACAGATACGGAGTGTGCCGACATCCTCTCAGGACAGAGCGGCCGGCGTGTATTTTTCTCTGAGTGCCTCTGCGCCTCGCGAGGGGAGACGTGGCAGGTGTGAGCCGGCGCATCAGTCGCCGCCGCGCCCCGGTTTGTGTGCGTCCAGGGTAAACAAGGCGGCCGAAATAACAGGGTCGGCTCGGCTCGCCGCATATTTTGGGATCGCGTGCTCCTGACACCGTTCGAGGGCGCCCTCGCAGAGTTTGCTCGATCCGCTGTTGATATCGCGGCCCAGCCATCGGCCTGGCCTGTGCTTTATTTCCACTTCTCACGCGTGGCCGAGTGATTTATTCGTCGCTGGACGTGATACTGTACTGTTCACAGCCATGCAAACAACGTGTTACACAGCATCTGCAACTTTGTCATTAGGCTTAACTGGCTATTCTATCGTCGCGATCGACACTGTTTTTAAACGGAAAAATTGTATGTTTGAAAATCTTGAATATGAACTACAAATACCATGCGGAACAGACAGCAGTCCACATAACAAGAAATGCTTCATACGTACATTTTCCTTCAATGATTACAAAGTACACAAAATGGTTCAAATGGCTCTGAGCACTATGGGACTCAACTGCTGTGGTCATAAGTCCCCTAGAACTTAGAACTAGTTAAACCTAACTAACCTAAGGACATCACTCACATCCATGCCCGAGGCAGGATTCGAACATGCGACCGTAGCGGTCGTGCGGTTCCAGACTGAAGCGCCTTTAACCGCTCGGCCACTCCGGCCGGCTACAAAGTACACTCCAAGATAAAAAATAAAACGATGCTCAACGAAGGAATTATTCGAATGGAACGGAAATTGATAGTTTGATGTACACGTACAGACAAATTTATGATTACGGTTTCTCAAAAGTTGCCGGCCGGAGTGGCCTTGCGGTTCTAGGCGCTACAGTCTGGAACCGCGCGACCGCTACGATCGCAGGTTCGAATCCTGCCTCGGGCATGGATGTGTGTGATGTCCTTAGGTTAGTCAGGTTTAAGTAGTTCTAAGTTCTAGGGGACTGATGCCCTCAGAAGATAAGTCCCATAGTGCTCAGAGTCATTTGCACCATTTTTCTCAATAGTTGGATTATTTACTCAAGAGAAAGTGCTTCAAAAACTGAGGAACTCAATAACACATTGGTCCACATCTGGTCCTTATGAAAGCAGTGATTTGGCTTGGCATTGCTTGATAGAGTTGTTGGGTGTCAGCCTGAGGATTATCGTGCCAAATTCTGCCCAACGGGCGCTTTAGATCGTCAAAATTCCGAGATGGTTTGTGGGCCCTGCCCGTAACACCCCAAACGTTCTAAACTGGGGAGAGGTCCGGCGATCTTGGTAGGGTTTGAAAAGCTGTAAAAAGTCTCGCCATGTGCGGACGGGCATAAGCTGTCTGCGATCTTTGCTTTTGTCAGCCAATCGCAGTACAGGGCTCGTAATGTCACATCACTCCTTACACCTCGGAACTCATAAACGCCGAGAGCTGAACATGAGTCAAAAATGAATTTTATCCATAGTGGGTGCTGTCGAACTCCGTGACTGTTCCTTTATGGGGTTGTAGAAAGATATCCGCTACCAGTCACAATAAAAGGTTGTTTATTCGTCACACGACCGGTTTCCGGCTTGCGCCCATCTTCGGGTGTTTATACATTAATTTACAAATATGTGCTGTTGGAGATCAAAAAAGATGAAGCACTATTATTACAGCTATGCTGTGATGATAGTTTTGCCACTTAGTTACACACTTATGGTCAATTTCACGTCCACATATCAGGTATAGCTCCATATTACACTACTATGATGTCCACTAGTCAAATACACTATGTTTACATACATGTATTTCACGTGTGCACATCATAATCGTGTAATATGGAGCTATACCTAATGTATGGACGTGAAATTGACCATAAGTGTGTAACTAAGTGGCAAAACTATCATCACAGCATAACTGTAATAGTGGTGCTTCATCTTTTTTGATCTCCAACAGTACAAACATGTAAATGAATGTATAAACACCCGAAGATGGGCGCAAGCCGGTCGTGTGACGAATAAACAACCTTTTATTGTGCTGGTAGCGGATATTTTTCTACAACCCCATGAGTGAAAAATATTAAACGTCTCTAGTTCGGAACTGGTAACACGAGAAGCATTAAACATACAGCAAAAGCTAAGACACACAGAAAAACTCTTCAAAGACGGATCATTTGAAACGTCCCCTTAGAACAATTTATACAAGACTGTGCTTAACCTGACACACAATAATTTTAGCGCAACGCAATCTGACTATCAAAAATCCCTGCAAAAGAATGGCCCTGAGTAACATTAAACTATACCTTTCAGAAATCACTTACCTCACAAAAATCTTCGTTACTCGAACTACTGCAATACAGCGAGCGCCACTACTGCCAGCTAAATAAAAGATTCAAACTACTGAAGGCACTAACTACTGATAGGGATAGTTAGCAAATGAAAGATATTAATAGAGAACAAACAATGTATTTACCTTAATATTCATAATTGACATCCAGTATTACAAATTATCAAAACTCCGCCATCTCTCTCCCCACATCCACCACTGCTGGCGGCTCACCTCCAACTGCGCAACGCTACGCGCTGTTAACATCCAGCTGCCCCTCTACAACGGCAGACAACAATGCAAACTAGCCACAGACTGCACACAGCACAGCCAGTAATTTCATTTTCATACAGAGAGCGCTACGTGGCGGCGGCGTTACCAATATAAGAACCTAAACAGCCTACTTACATAAAGAAAACATAAACAGCCTACATACACATTTTAGTACGGTTTGTCGTGCTAAAGTATAGGGAAATGTGACATCGATTTCTGAACATACCACGTATAGATCTTATCTCAGAGAGAGCTTTTCGTGGTGTTTAGAAGTTGATTATGAAAAGACAAGAATATTTCGTCGTTAAACTTTTTAGAGAGCCGTGGCACGAAAGTTCAGATGAGACATTGTCGCAGGCTTCCTCAGTATGGAAACCGCAAGACGCTCTTGTAGTAACGCGTATACCACGTCTGTGATAAGCATATAGTGTTATATTATTGAACTAGGAAGCTATTTTTGATACAAGACTGAAAAATTTGTGTAAATTTATGTGCCTTATTAATCACTAAACACGTGACTTTGAGACGTGAATAGCGATCTACTATTGTTGTTTGAAAGAGTATTGGAACGAACAAAATTAATCCACAGATTAGTGACTCGATATACCCTAACACAGGGACACGCCATGTTGCGTTCGCATAGCGTGAAAACATACAGTGTTTCTCCCCAGCTACATCTCCGCGTCCTGAAAGGCGATCCGTACTGCCTCAGTCTTCAATGTGCCAACGAAGTGCCACCTAGCTGTGGCTGAAGCAACTAAATATTAGTATATTTTGCGAAGTAGTGACTGTAAAGACTGTATTCTCTATCGACTGTTTTTCAGTCTTTCATCCGTGACTGCATTACTTTCGTAATAATTAAGACCATCCGCCTTGAGCCACAAATCGTGATTTTATTAATAGGTACGACGCATTTCGAGCTCTGGGGATCATATTAATGTGTTTTGACAGTGTAAATCAATTTAAAAACACCTGAAGATGAGCCCCCACGGCTCTAAATGCATGGTGAATTTTAATAATATCACGACTTGTGGCTGATGGCGGATGTTCTTTATTATTGTAAAGACTGTGTCGCTACTTTTTACCTTTTACCTTTAATATCCTGAAATATTATATATTATATTCGTCTCATACCAGTTACATAGGAAATTTGTTGCGAAAGAAAAATAACAGAGTTGGGTAAGCGTCCAAAACAATTCAGTTGACGTTCTGTTGGAGAGCTGATTAGGTACAGTCGCTGACGAATTGCAAAAATCAGATATTCGAATTACTTTCTTGCTTCAATTAATAGACCTATTATTCAGTATAAAAATACAGCACCGTCTGCCTTGTTCAGCCACGTAAACGAAGTACATTTCTCAAAATGTCAAGAGTTCGGTGACACTGTGGTGACATTGTTGTTGCACTCGACGTTGGACGCACACGAACTGCAGATAAATACGCTATAAATGACAGTATATCCATAGACATTCGTCTAAAGTACGTGATGTGAGAACAAATTCAGCTGCTCGAAATAATCACTTGGGACATACATTTATCCTGACGTAACAAACTTGGATACTTGTGCCTTCTGAAATAGCTGTCATTGAAATACTTCGCTTACGGACAATTACATGTAAATCCTAAAAACTTTTCTTACGAAGAAATTGTATCAGAGTGGAAGTCTCGACGGAAGACCTTTTCTTGCTAGTCGAAAAACGTCCTGCGAAAAATTTCCTTCGCTCCATAAAACATACTCGTAGAAAGCAGAATGGCCTTACACATAATCTGCTCCATCTTGGAATGGGGTCGTAACTCTGTGAAGCAAATACGTTATAATACATTCAGAATTTACTGTTCATTTATTTTCGTGGTTTTTGAAATTTTCATTGCCTTAAATATTTTAGTTTACTGTTTGGCTGTCTTTGCTAACCAAAGTTCTAACGCCTATTCAAAGACAATAATAGTATTCAACAAAAAACATTTGTTCCACTAAGTAAAGCAGTAATTTGCTGTCTCGTTATCATTCATCTGACCTTTCCAGTTTCCAGTAATTAGTCACACAATAGTTCAGTTGCTGTAGCACACATGGGTGCAGTTTACACTTATCAAACATAATATTATTATCATATAGTTAATGACCATCTTTGCACTGATAGCAACGGCGAGGCATGGTGGTATGGAAGCAGTGACGCCTTGTTAGGTCACTGGAGGGAGTTGGCACCACATCTGCATACACAAGTCACCTAATTTCCGAAAACTACGGGGAGGGGGGGACAATGGGCTCTGACGCCACGTTCGATCGGATTCATTTTTGCCAAGTTGGGGGGGGGGGGGGCAAACTGTAACTCGCCACTGTGTTCCTCGAACCACTCCATCACACTTCTGACCCTGTGACACGGCGCATTATCTTGCTGAAAAATGCCACAGCCGTCGGGAAACACGGTCGTCTTGAAGAGTATGCGTGGACTGCAACCAGTGTACGATACTCCTTGGGGTGATGGTGTCTTGCTCGAGCTCCACTGGACCCATAGATGTCCACGTGGATGCTCACCAGGGCATAATAGAGCAGTCGCCAACTTGTCTCCATAGGACAAACAGGTGTCAAGGAGCCGTTCCCCTGGAAAATGACGGATTCGCGCCCTCCATCGGCATGATAAAGAAGCTATCGCGATTCATCAGACCATGCGACGCTCTATCAATGCGGCAAGGTCCAGTGCCATTGGTCACGTGCCCATTTCAGTCGTAGTTGCTAACGTCGTGGTGTTAACATCGGCAAGTGCATGGATCGTTGGCTGCGGAGGCGCATCGTTAGGAGTGTTCGGCGCACTGTGTGTTCAGACACACTTGTTCCCTACCCAGCATTAAAGTCTGGTGTCAATTCCGCCACAGTTCGGCGCTTGTCCTGTTTTACCAGTCTGCCCGCGCCACGGCGTCCGACATCTGTAATGAGGGGTGGCTGCCCAACTCCTCACCTTGGTTTCGCCACGTGCTGAAGACACCACTGCACTCCTCGAACACCCGACAAGTCCTGCAGTTTCGGAAATGCTCGTGTCGAGCCTCTGGGCCATCAAACTCTGCCCTCGGTCAAGCTCGGACAGATCTCGCCCTTCCCCACTCTACACACGGACAGCACGCTCACTGATACTACACTGCTGGCCACCGTAAATGCAACACCCTGAAGGAAGCATCCGAATCAAGTGAAATTTACACCATGAGTTTGCAGCAATGAGATATGCAACTGATTAGAATTTCAGCGCAGACGCACATCATGCGCGCCTGTGGCGCCACCTCATAGCGCCATTTAAGGCTTGGCGATTTCGACGAGTGTACGTTCGGCACGTGTGTTTACCTTCTGGTTGTTTCACAAGACGATCAGTTATGCCTCGTAGACAATAGCGAACATCTTTTGATCAAGTATCCGAGTTCGACAGAGGAAGGATAGTGGCTTACCGAGATTGTGGATTATCATACAGAGAAATCGCTAGTCGTGTTGGACGAAACCAAACAACGGTAATGCGGATATGTGACCGTTGGATGCAGGAGGGTACGACGGACCGACGTGGTCGATCGCATTCACCTCGGTGCACCACTGCACGTGCTGATAGGCAAATTGTGCGCATGGCAGTGACGGATCGCTCAGTGACATCCCGAACCATAGCACAGCACATTGCGTCTGTAACGCATCATCCAGTGACTGCGCGTACCATTCGACGCCGTTTACAGCAGAGTGGTCTGTCCGCAAGACGTCCATTACTTCGTCTACCATTGACGCAGAACCACAGACGTCTCCGTCGCCAATGGTGTGATGGCAGACGGATGTGGACGGCAGACTGGAATGACGCTGTCTTTACTGACGAGGCACGCTTCTGTCTGCAGCACCACGATGGTCAGATTCGAGTGTGGAGACACCGTGGACAGAGAATGCTGGACAGCTGCATTATGCACCTCCACACTGGTCTTACACCGGGTATTATGGTATGGGGCGGTATTGGATATTACTCTCGCACGCCTCTAGTACGCATTGCCGGTACTTTAAATAGCCGGCGCTACATATCCGAGGTGCTGGAGCCAGTTGTCCTTCCTTACCTTCAGGGCTCGGCCACAGCCATATTTCAACAGGATAATGCGCGACCACACGTGGCACGCATTGTCCAAAGGTTCTTCGTCAATAACCAGATTGAATTGCTTCCCTGGCCGGCTCGCTCTCCGGATCTTTCGCCGATAGAAAACATGTGGTCCATGGTTGCTCAACGAGTGACCCAGATTACATCCCCAGCTGCCACACCAGATGATCTTTGGCAACGTGTGGAAGCTGCTTGGGCTGCTGTACCCCAGGAACACATCCAACGTCTCTTTGACTCAATGCCGACACGTGTGGGAGCGGTGATCTCCAACAATGGCGGCTACTCTGGCTACTGATTCTGGCAGGAACCACATGTCACAGACGTGTGTAAACGTAATCATTTGATACTTGGTCAACATGTTATCTACAAAATAAATTGTGTTGTGCTACCTCTTGTCTTTCTTGGTGTTGCATTTACGGTGGCCAGCAGTGTACATGCACCGTGCATGAGTACGATTAGCAGTCATTGCTCGCCAGGTGCCGATGCTCTCTTCTTCACTGGTTTATATCCATAGTAGGTCGGCGGTTATAATATTATGGGTGATCAGTGTATTTTTTTAGTGTAAAACGTAAAACAGTCGAAATGATGATTAAGTGTACAAACTGCATCTGCTGTTTGGCGATTTGGTATGAGTATTAGCTCCTGCGTAATTGCCACTATGAAGAAAAACTTTTAAGATACTATAACGTATGTCTATAGTTCCTGAAGGTTTTCTGTAGCACCTCGATGTTATCAGTTACCGCAAGTGAAAAATCGTTCACACTCGTACCACAATATGCAGTATCAAACACTACTGTGCAAGTGGTTTCCTGTCCACTAATAGTTATTTGTAACAATTGTCAGAGAGAGACTTTTAGATTCTGTAACACTCCAAAAACAAACGTTGCAAGCACGTTTTGCTTGACATAGAAGAGTAGACAGTGTATGCTGCCCGTGGTCTCCTGACCTTCGTTTCTTACACATTCCGTCCTCACAATCGTATTCTGCACTTCAAGACGCTTCATTCGAACCCAAACTCGATAAGGTAGGGTCAGTTTTGTATGAATTCATGTAAGTGATATGCAAATCTAATAAGTAAATCACAAGTGCGCACCGAGGTTGAAAAAGTTGTGGCTGGCGTACACAACATGACGGCCACAGGAATTTTCATTCTAAAGATACAACCAGCCCGCTGGGAGAGACGACAGCTTTTGCCAGAGCGAAGGGATAACGACCCCCGTGTTCGACTTAAAAGCAAATTACGCTATATTGTGTGGGAGTGCCCAGAAGACGCATTTTTTGATGGACTGACTGCGTAGTTACGGAGTTCTCACAGGAGGACAGTACATGCCTAACAGAGATGCTACATATTTCCACATTGGTCGACTTAAATGAAACGTCATTCTCCCATTTAAAAGAGCAACACTGTTTGGCGAAATATTTCTGATGCAACGAGCCAGAGGAGTGAGGGAAGACAGCAAATGATATACCCTTGCAATTTTTCCAGAATAAGGAGCCGTTCTGTTGTCGCTCTTGGACCAGGAACATGTAATGAGAGCGAGTGCACTCGTAAATGTATGCAAAGAGCGAGGAACAAAGTCTCTCCTCAGTACTTCACTGGGAGAGCACCTCTGTCGTTAGTGAATCGGAGTGATACTCTATATTGAGTCACTCGCGATTAAGCGTTGTTCACCGTGTTGGCCGCCATATTTATTGTGCGGTGTGAACACGGACAGAATACTAGTTAAATGCCTGCGAGGGAATATTGAGTGGCATCGCGGTGGACTGGCTATCTGACCGCTGTACCATGCCAATAGTTAGACTAGGGGCGGATAGGAGTCCTTTACTTCATCAAGGCGTAGGGAGAGTTTGATTGGTGAAGGTCAATCCAGATAGAAAGAGATAGTTGTGTTATTTGTCAGCATCGAGCGACACAGGCAGCAGTCGTCGCAGCTCACGGTATTGTGCGCTACAGTGTATGCGAGCTCCATCTGTCCTCCATAACAGTACACTCCACTACATTTCTCACGTGACAGCCTTGACCGTACCTAGGAAAGTTATTCAAGTTGTGTAGGCACGGCTCTCAACCATTCTGCAGAGTAAATAACATTCTTAAAGAAAAGAACCTTTCCATACTTTGTAAAATAGCATTTCTATCCATAAGAGGCAATCTACTGTTCCAAAAAGAATCTGTAAATTTATTATCTTATAAGAGAAAGTTTCACTTGATTTCTCAGAATTTTTTGCAATAAATAATATTTTTCGTTCATTTAATGTTTTTCTTGCACTAACTAGCAATACTCCAGTACCCAAGTATTCCACTAGTTACGTAAGAATATAGAATATTTTTGTGTCTTTTCCTTACAATGGACGACTCCAGAAGATATTTGTTGCTGAATGTTTTTCAAGCAGTTCTTATTGGTACATAAGGAGCGTCTGTCTACTTCTGTAGTAGTGTGAGGTGGAAATTGTTTCATGCAGGAGCCAAAGGATACTTTCTGGATCAATCCATTCCACAATGTGACAAAATAAAACTCACACACTCACAAACTGAAGCAAGTAAATTGCTAAAAAGAGCTTTATTGCTTGTGCATATACTGATGACAGAATATACGATCCGAAACGCTTCGTGATCTAGTAAACATTTGAGAAACTGTGCCTGATAATCGTTTGTTGTCCTCCTTCATTATCTAATTACCTGCTGCCAAATATAATGAAGGGGCACGTATATGTTTGAGAGGAAAATGACAGCTTAAATGATAGCTCTACAGTCGGTCTGCTCCCTTTATACAGCCTGTGTCACTCGACACGTTGACTGACTCTTTACCTTTCTTTTATTTTTGCCTTTTTAATACGCGATAAAGCTGTCGGTGTTTGCGCAGCCGCACGCCGCATTTGTGGGAGTGGTGGTGCCCCAGAATAAAAGTTCGCAGTTTTTGCCTGCCGGGGGCGTTCTTTGAAGCTCGCGGAAGAACAGGATTCAACGGCCAGGAAAAAAAGCGTTCCAGGAATTTTTAACAACAGTCTGCATGCAATTCCACTCCGACACGCAGTGTTCCGTCGCTGTAGCAGCGAGTGAAATATCTCTTTCGAAAATGTGTATTTCGTTGTTATTTACTTTATTCCTTTGCTCATCACAGGTATTTTTCAAGATCTACGTGTAATTATATAGTTTGTCTTTTTCGGACAAAACGTAATAATAAACTTATAACATTTAAGCGGCGTCCCTTTTCGAGTCATGCTTGTTATGCAATTACTGTAATTCATCTTTTTTCTTATTCGGGTAACTTGTTTCAGTTCTGTGTAGTGTTCTGAGTCGAGCCTAATTTGTAACAATTACATTCCAACGTATCCAATGTCACTAACAGACCCCGCGTTAGTCTGCTCGAATCCTGGCTGTGGAAGCAATTGCTACCACCAGCGTTTAGTCGGCAAGAAGGCGGCGTAAAGTTCCTGAACACGAATCATGCCGCCAGTAACCTGAATTACACTACTGGCCATTAAAATTGCTACACCAAGAAGAAATGCAGATGATAAACGGGTGTTCATTGGACAAATATGTTATACTAGAACTGACATGTGATTACATTTTCACGCAATTTGGGTGCATAGATCCTGAGAAATCAGTACCCAGAAAAAAACCACCTCTGGCCGTAATAACGACCTTGATACGCCTGGGCATTGAGTCAAACAGAGCTTGGATGGCGTGTACAGGTATAACTGCCCATGCAGCATCAACGCGATACCACAGTTCATCAAGAGTAGTGACTGGCGTATTGTGACGAGCCAGTTGCTCGGCCACCATTGACCAGACGTTTTCAGTTGGTGGGGGATCTGGAGAATGTGCTGGGCAGGGCAGCAGTTGAACATTTTCTGTACCCAGGAAGGCCCGTACAGCACCTGCAACATGCGGTCGTGCATTATCCTGCTGAAATTTAGGGTTTAACAGGGATCGAATGAAGGGTAGAGCCACGGGTCGTAACAAATCTGAAATGTAAAGTCCACTGTTCAAAGTGCCGTCAATGCGAACAAGAGGTGACCGAGACGTGTAACCAATGGCACCCCATACCATCACGCCGGGTGATACGCCAGTATGGCGATGACGAATACACGCTTCCAATGTGCGTTCACCGAGATGTCGCCAAACACGGATGCGACCATCATGACGCTGTAAACAGAACCTGGATTGATCCGAAAAAATTACGTTTTGCCATTCGTGCACCCAGCTTCGTCGTTGAGTACCCCATCGCAGGCGCTCCTGGCTGTGATGCTGCGTCAAGGGTAACCGCAGCCATGGTCTCCGAGCTGATAGTCCATGCTGCTGCAAACGTCGTCGAACTGTTCGTGCAGATGGTTGAGGTCTTGCAAACGTCCCCATCTGTTGACTCAGGGATCAAGAAGTGGCTGCACGATCCGTTATAGCCATGCGGATAAGATGCCTGTCATCTCGACTGCTAGTGATACGAGGCCGTTGGGATCCAGCACGGCGTTCCGTATTACCCTCCCTAACCCACCGATTCCATATTCTGCTAACAGTCATTGGATCTCGACCAACGCGAGCAGCAGTCTCGCGATACGATAAACCGCAATCGCGCGATAGGCTACAATCCGACCTTTATCAAAGTCGGAAACGTGATGGCATGCTTTTCTCCTCCTTATACGAGGCATCACACCAACGTTTCACCAGGCAACGCCGGTCAACTGCTGTTTGTGTATGAGAAATCGGTTGGAAACTTTCCTCATGTCAGCACGTTGTAGGTGTCGCCACCGGCGCCAAACTTGTGTCAATGCTCTCAAAAGCTAAGCGTTTGTTATCACAGCATCTTCTTCCTGTGGGTTAAATTTCGCGTCTGTAGCACGTCATCTTCGTGGTGTAGCAATTTTAATGGCCAGTAGTGTATCTATGAAGACCGTTTAGTAAGTACTGTACTTAATTGGAGTTGGGACGCCCTATCCCGACAATGTTAAATTTAGTTTATGCTTATCCATTACGGATATTTTAGAACCGTGACTGTATATTAATGTAAATAAATTATACACAACTGCAACCAGTCACTTTTTCATTAATAATGCTTTATTACATTCACCGGTTTTCGAACCCTTTCAGGTTCATCTTCAGATGATTTCGGCAGAATCCGGGAAGTTACATCATTACTGGTAGTAGCATAATGCTGGGTGCCGGTTCTATGGCAGAAAGATGGGTCACACTTCAATGTATCGCCATGACTATACCTTATCTTTCGATATCGATGTAAATTTAGTTTTTACTTACTGCGACAGTATAGACGGCTTTTTTCGAAAAAAGCCGCCTATACTGTCGCAGTAAGTAAAAACTATACCTTACTATACCTTATCTTTCGATATCGATGTAAATTTAGTTTTTACTTACTGCGACAGTATAGGCGGCTTTTTTCGAAAAAAGCCGCCTATACTGTCGCAGTAAGTAAAAACTAAATTTACATCGATATCGAAAGATAAGGTATAGTCATGGCGATACATTGAAGTGTGACCCATCTTTCTGCCATAGAACCAGCACCCAGCATTATGCTACTACCAGTAATGATGTAACTTCCCGGATTCTGCCGAAATCATCTGAAGATGAACCTGAAAGGGTTCGAAAACCGGTTAATGTAATAAAGCATTATTAATGAAAAAGTGACTGGTTGCAGTTGTGTATAATTTATTTACGTTAAATTTAGTGACTTGGCTTTCCTGTATTTCAGGAACCACTTTACCCATTGACATGAAACTTTTATAGGACATTAAACTGTATGTTCTGAGTCTACTGAACTACACTAATTGCATTTCAGCCACTCCTTTCGGAAATACGATTTTTTAATTACACGGTTAAAATTTTGCATACTTTTTGTACGTTATCCTAAGTAATTTTAATTATACATAACATTATGTTCTTCTTTTAGTTCAGTAGACTCAGGATATGTATGATATTACTCCCTGAAAATTTGAATATTCTACTCGAAGTGGTTTCTGAGATTTACAGATAAATGCAACAGAAAACGTAAATTTTCAGGGACGGCTTCTAAAGTTTCAAAAGACTATAACTCAATATATGCTTATTTTTTTGTTTTTAGTCACTCAGAAGCACCCCGCATCATACTGTATACCATCCTCTTGATCTTTTTCCAAGTTGTTTTCTTCTTTTCTTGTTTCTGGACTCCTTAGTGGCCAATTATGCTGCATACTCTGCTTGATCAATGCGAAACTCGTCCACCCGTTCAAGTTGTCTGATGCAGTATGCTCCATATTAATTCCCAAATGCTGTAGCACTTTCACCCTACCAATGTTACCATCGATAAAAGCGACAACCCGGCGGGGTCAGGGATTTTCTCTGCCTCGTGATGGCTGGGTGTTGTGTGATGCCCTTAGGTTAGTTAGGTTTAAATAGTTCTAAGTTCTAGGGGACTGATGACCTAAGATGTTAAGTCCCATAGTGCTCATAGCCATTTGAACCATTTGAAAAGCGACAACAGCATCATTGTCCCCCGCCCCCTTTAATGTCTCCACTCTAACAAAAACATTTTCTGGTAAGCGAGTCCATGTAACACTATTGAACGACTCATTGGGTTTTTGAGTCTGACCATGCAGACACTCCTTCAGTAATTCAGGATTTGCCAGGTCTCTATAAACAGGTTTTATGATATCCACGACTGCTGCTGGGATGGAATGTTTATAGCTATGAAATGTGAGTACTGGGTATTGCGGTAATTGCACCATGATTCAGGTCCAGGAGGGCAATGGTGGTTTACTGATTTTTCATCAGTTGACAGTCTCTGGAAGAAGGTAGCTCATACTGCCTGCTTCATTTTCAACAAATTCTCAGTATCATTTCTAACGGCCAACTCATAATACTGCTGCACTTCATCAGTCATTTTGTCTATCAGCCAACCTGTTATGGTTTAACCACCAGAAAGAGTCTTGTCTCTCGAGCTTATTTCAACTTCATCAACCTGGTGCCCATCCTCTTCTGGACTTGGCCAACACATTCCAGTTTTGTGATAATCTTCTCACCATAACGCTGAGCGGCTACTACACTGTTATATGCTTTTGAGTCTCCATCACCTAAGAACTTAGTTTAACACACTCCTCTTTCGTTCACAGATCGACTAAAAATTTCAGTAGTTGCAGAGGCCTCCATACCACCACTTGTTCCTTCATAATTTCCGTCACCGATGTGCCCTTCTTCAATCCCTGATTTACATTTATAACAATGCTTGGTTAAAATCTGGAAATCTGTTACCTTTCCAGTATCCATACTGGTCACCGTAGCAACAGAATTCTTAGAACTGTAGCCACGCTCCTGTCAAGTGCTATCAAAAGCTGCTGGTATGTCAGTCATACCATCATTTACTTCAACAGCTTCAGTTTCAGCACCCTTCATTGATTCACATGCAACAGATAATTACTCATTATTACCGTGTCAATCGACGTAATACTTCGATACACATTGTTTATCATTTTAGCAAACTGTTCAAATAACTTTGGTGAGTAGCAGCTATACGCACCATTCCGCGCGAAATCATTATAACGAATCTTTCCTAAGGATTGGCGATTAATTGCAATTAATCGATAAATCGTACCTATTCTGGCATCTATTATGTATGTACCGATACTTATTTCTCCTCAGTTAACTTCGCATAATCAATTACCCTTACGATTAATTAATTCCTTTTGAATACATTATGGGAGAGGCAGTGACCAATGTTTTACAAATATTTACTATTAAAAACAGTCTTGATCACGATTTATTTATCAAGGTGACCGGTTTCGACCACTACTGTGGTCATCTTCAGACCATTGAGTAGGAACCTCTTTGTGTTGGGGAATCACAGAAAGAGGTTCCTACTCAATGGTCTGAAGATGACCGGTTACCTAAATAAATCGTGATCAGAACTGTTTTTAATAGTAAATATTAATTATTTCAATTTTTCTTACTAGAAGGGACCATTCATCTTGTAATCTTAGCGAGGGCTCTCTTCTACAGATGGGTGATTAATTACAATTAATCGATTAACTGGAATTATTATGGTAACCAATTATGGATATACCGATGCTTCTTTAACGTCAATTAATTGAATGTGAGCAATTATTTTTGTTGTTGTTGTGGTCTTCAGTCCGAAGACTGGGTTGATGCAGCTCTACATCCTACTCTGTCATGTGCAAGCCTCTTCATCTCCGAGTGACTACTGTAAGCTACGTCACTCTAAATCTGCTTACTGTATTCATCTCTTGGTCTCCCTCTACGATTTTTACCCCACACGCTTCCCACAGTACTAAATTGGTGATCCCTTGATGTCTCAGAACGTGTTCTACCAACCGATCCCTCCTTTGGGTCAGGTTGTACCACAAATTTCTGTTCAGTACCTCCTCATTAGTTACGTGATATACCCCATATAATCTTTAGCATTCTTCTGTAGCACCACATTTCAAAAGTTTCTATTCTCTTCTTGTGAAACTATTTAGCGCCGATGTTTCACTTCCATACATGACTACACTGCATATAAATATTTTCAGAAAGGGCTTCCTGACACTTAAATCTACACTCGACCTTAACATATTTCTCTTCTTCAGAAACGCTTTTCTTGCCATTGCCAGTCTTCATTTTGTATCTTTCCTACTTCGACCATCATCAGTTATTTTGCTTCCCAAATAGCAAAACACAGTTACTACTTTAATTGTCTCGTTTCCTAATCCAATTCCATCAACATCACCTGATATAATTCGACTACATTCCTTATCCTCGTTTTGTTTTTGTTGATGTTCAACCTTTCAAGATACTGTCCATTCCGTTCAACTGCTCTTCGTAGTCCTTTGCTGTCTCTGCAAAATTGCAATCTCATCGGCAAAACTAGAAGTTTTTATTTCTTCTCCATCTAAATTTTGCTTTTGTTTCCTTTACTGCTTGCTCAATATACAGACTGAATAACACTAGGGATTGGCTACATCCCTGTCTCACTCCCTTCTCAACAACAGCTTCCCTTTCATGCCCCTCGACTCTTATAACTGCCCTCTGGTTTCTGTACAAATTGTAAATAGCCTTTTTCTCCCTTTATTTTACCCCTGCACCTTAAGAATTTGAAAGAGGGTATTCCAGTCAACATTGCTAAAAGCCAACTGTTGTTATGATTCATTAATTCAATATTTCCTTCTCTGTTTTAAAACCTCAACACAAATATTTCGACACCAGAATGTAAATGTAACAAAGAGAATCTGCACGAACAGTATCAAAGACGCTCTCAGAACGTTAAGAAGATGAAACTGTTGCCTATGTACCCGATTCTAGATCATCGGTTCAAGCGGGTCCATTTTCAGAGTCTCTTAGCAGTAACTGCTGTCGGTGGCACGTTAAATGCCACTGTTCAGGAGAAGAAGACACAAAAAGTAGGCGAAGTCAAAGACTTACAAACAGTTACTGTCCACTGCAGCAGATGAACTGTGGAGTATACTTTGGACAGATTCAATATAGTAGGAGCAAAAGTCTACCACAGGAACAGCAAATACCAAAGATTTAGTCCCGGAAGTTCGACTCTATTACGCCTGTTGTGTCTAGGAATCCTGCAAACTCGGTTCGCTATAGAAACAGTCAAACAACTAGTGTTAATGAGTTTTATTAGAACTAGACAAATACAAATACTTAGCTATGATTATGCAGATGTGTCGCAAGCAAAGGGCGACATACAAAATTAACTAAAGTGCAGGGACTTCTGATCGCTAATCGAGATACGTAGACATTGCTAATAAAGAGGCTACAATGCGTCGGCTAATGAAGTGGCTAACGTTGAAAGTGCTATCCAACCGGACGCGGCGCTTATGTCGTCTTCACCCAAGGGCCCCCGGTGTTGTTGCGTTGTCGTCCTGAAGGGAGGTCGGTCAGCGTGCAATTGGCTGACCTCTTCCCTTTCGTTCCCTACTGGCGTGCCGGCGCTGACTTGACGCCGCAACAACGCCAGCCTGTAATAAAATGGATGTCATCTCTTCTGCAATCCTGTGAAGGCAATAAGACAGCGTACTCTATTCTGTGTAGTATGGCCCATCAATGTCTAGGATAATGTTTTCCTCTGCTACCATTGAAAGACTGTTTTCTATATAAGGAAACCAGCTCGCCGTTCGAGACTCAGGAAGAAATACTACGTAAATTGGTGGGCCTCCGTTTCTGATAATTTTGGTGTTTGCATGCATATTTACTGCAGCATATGTGCTAAAAACAACGATATTAATTAGCTTTAACAATAAATATTAAATAGGTATATACACTCCTGGAAATGGAAAAAAGAACACATTGACACCGGTGTGTCAGACCCACCATACTTGCTCCGGACACTGCGAGAGGGCTGTACAAGCAATGATCACACGCACGGCACAGCGGACACACCAGGAACCGCGGTGTTGGCCGTCGAATGGCGCTAGCTGCGCAGCATTTGTGCACCGCCGCCGTCAGTGTCAGCCAGTTTGCCGTGGCATACGGAGCTCCATCGCAGTCTAACACTGGTAGCATGCCGCGACAGCGTGGACGTGAACCGTATGTGCAGTTGACGGACTTTGAGCGAGGGCGTATAGTGGGCATGCGGGAGGCCGGGTGGACGTACCGCCGAATTGCTCAACACGTGGGGCATGAGGTCTCCACAGTACATCGATGTTGTCGCCAGTGGTCGGCGGAAGGTGCACGTGCCCGTCGACCTGGGACCGGACCGCAGCGACGCACGGATGCACGCCAAGACCGTAGGATCCTACGCAGTGCCGTAGGGGACCGCACCGCCACTTCCCAGCAAATTAGGGACACTGTTGCTCCTGGGGTATCGGCGAGGACCATTCGCAACCGTCTCCATGAAGCTGGGCTACGGTCCCGCACACCGTTAGGCCGTCTTCCGCTCACGCCCCAACATCGTGCAGCCCGCCTCCAGTGGTGTCGCGACAGGCGTGAATAGAGGGACGAATGGAGACGTGTCGTCTTCAGCGATGAGAGTCGCTTCTGCCTTGGTGCCAATGATGGTCGTATGCGTGTTTGGCGCCGTGCAGGTGAGCGTCACAATCAGGACTGCATACGACCGAGGCACACAGGGCCAACACCTGGCATCATGGTGTGGGGAGCGATCTCCTACACTGGCCGTACACCACTGGTGATCGTCGAGGGGACACTGAATAGTGCACGGTACATCCAAACCGTCATCGAACCCATCGTTCTACCATTCCTAGACCAGCAAGGGAACTTGCTGTTCCAACAGGACAATGCACGTCCGCATGTATCCCGTGCCACCCAACGTGCTCTGGAAGGTGTAAGTCAACTACCCTGGCCAGCAAGATCTCCGGATCTGTCCCCCATTGAGCATGTTTGGGACTGGATGAAGCGTCGTCTCACGCGGTCTGCACGTCCAGCACGAACGCTGGTCCAACTGAGGCGCCAGGTGGAAATGGCATGGCAAGCCGTTCCACAGGACTACATCCAGCATCTCTACGATCGTCTCCATGGGAGAATAGCAGCCTGCATTGCTGCGAAAGGTGGATATACACTGTACTAGTGCCGAAATTGTGCATGCTCTGTTGCCTGTATCTATGTGCCTGTGGTTCTGTCGGTGTGATCATGTGATGTATCTGACCCCAGGAATGTGCCAATAAAGTTTCCCCTTCCTGGGACAATGAATTCACGGTGTTCTTATTTCACTTTCCAGGAGTGTATTTCTGCTAAAAAGTAATCATGCATTTGATTAAGCTGAGCAGTAATCACAGCTCAACAGACCGCACTGTCAACACGAGGCGCGAGCACTACCGGCGAGTAATTGCCGCCGCGCGGCCGACGTCTAGCATTTGGTAAACAGCAGCCAACTTCTCATTCGCCGGTGACCACCATTTATAGCACATAATACAAGAGCCAACAGACGACAGAGGTTACGCTCTCGCTCCACCGCAGTAACCTATTGAAATAAAGATTCCTCTCCCTCTTCCTTAAGTGACCATTGAAATGAACGACCTATTTTTAAAATTATGACGTAATGGCATGCACAGTGTACAGTAATAACAAAATATAAGGGACACTGCACAGCTAGAACGCACCAGTAGTCCCAGTAGAAGGTCGCTGAAGCCGTGGCCGAAACGTTGCTTTTCTCCAGCAGTAACTTTATACAATACGGCAAGGTACCATACTCAGAAAACTATTACTATTTTCTTCAGGGCGAGCCTAATCAGTCTATCCATTGTTTCAGTCAACTGCAGACCCTAGACGAAGACCCTGGACATTTTATTCCGAACCCCTTTATTACTTATCCTTAAGTACGAAGGAGAGCCACATGGCTTCGGGGAATGTTAAAGCTATAGTTCCCCATTGCTTTCAATCGTTCCACAGTATCAAAGTAACGGAGCGTGATAAATCATCCAGACTGTTTCCTCTGTAACTGTTGAGAAGGCTACTGCTTCTTTCCAGAAGACATACTCCTGGTAGTCTGCCCCCCCCCCCAATCCCCCCCCCCCTCAGATATCCCTCCCACAGAGGGCTTCGGTGAAGTTTGGAAGGTAGGAGACGAGGTACTGGCGCGATTAAAGTTCTGAGGACGGGGCGTGAGTCGTGCTTGGATAGCTCAGTTGGTAGAGCACTTGCCCGCGAAAGGCAAAGGTCCCGAGTTCGAGTCTCAGTCCGGCACACACTTTTAATCTGCCAGGAAGTTTCATATCAGCGCACACTTCGCTGTATAGTGAAAATTTCATTCTAGAAACAACCCCCAGGCTGTGGCTAAGCCATGTCTCAGCAATATGCTTTCTTCCAGGAGTGTTAGTTCTGCTAGGTTCGCAGGAGACCTTCTGTGAAGTTTGGAAGGTAGGAGACGAGGTACTGGCGGAATTAAAGTTGTGAGGAGGGTGGCGTGAGTCGTGCTTGGGTAGCTCAGCTGGTAGAGCACTCGCCCGCGAAAGGCAAAGGGCCGGAGTTCAAGTCTCGGTCCGGCACACAGTTTTAATCTGCCAGGGACTTTCATCCCTCCCACACGATTCGACCTGAATCGCTGAGACACGCAAACCTCCCCACCACTAGCTGCAAACTGCAATTGATTGTTACAGCGAAACCATAGACAAACAGAAAGATTCTACTGTTTCATTCTCACTTAACTATCATGTGGGAAAAGGATTCCAGATGACGTTAGCAACGCAGAAAAATTACATTCCAGACAAATGACACAAATGATGTTAAAAATATTGAAAATAAGTTTATCATTATACAAACGTAAATGAATGTTTCTGTTTGAATTAAATAATGATTATCACTAAAAAGGAAAAGAAAAAAACGGCGCAGCACGAAGGATTACCAGAATGAGATGGAAGTTGGTGGACGTGATGTAATTGTATGGACAAACAATGGTAATATTTTCAGAAAAATTGAATGATGTGTTCCACAGAAAGAGCTTCACAAACCGAACAAGTCAGTAACGCGTTGGTCTGCTTCTGGCACTTATGCAAGCAGTTATTCGGCTTGTCATAGGTTGATAGAGTTGTTGTTTGGTAAACAGAATTCGGCCCGATATCGCTCAGGAGACCAAACTACAACTCTATCAACCTATGACATGCTGAATAACTGCTTGCATAAAGACCAGAGGTACACCAAAGCTTTACTGACTTGTTAAGTTTGTGAAGCTCCTTTTCTTGAAAAATCATCCATTTTTTGTGAAATTGCAATCATTTCATTTACATAACGTCTACTGCTTTCCTTTCCATTACGATGATTCCTTCGTGGTGCGTCTTTTGTTTGTGCCTTAGAGTGTTCTTCGTTCACACAGAATAATTTTCTGTAACCATATCAAGTACAAATTACTATGGATTTAAACACGGAGTAACAGTTCAGAAAAGTCTGGAAACTGCTTTCCCTCTTGAACCTTATTGCGAAACACACGTTCTTTTCAAAAATAAATGCGATGATTTGAAAATATAATAACTGTGGATGTTTTTCCTCGTAATTTATTGAAATTTGTAGACAACCAACACATTCAAAAGGTCTACGTGCTAATCCTGTCTGTCACAGGAACCCTCTGTAACCCATTGGTAATAGCTTGTAAGAAGGTAACAATAAAAAGCACATAAAACATTAACAGTTGAAAGTATTTCTATTCTACGTAAAGTCAAAACAGTCGTCGATGATAAAGCAAACGCTAGTTACGAACATCAAATGGGACTTTTTTTGTCATCAGTCTTCTGACTGGTTTGATGCGGCCCGCTACAAATTCCTCTCCCGTTCTAACCTCTTCATTTCAGAGTAGCACTTGCAACCTACGCCCTCAACTATTTGTTGGATGTGTTACAGTCTCTGTCTTCCTCTACAGTTTTTGCCCTCTACAGGTGCCTCTAGTACCATGGAAGTCGTTCCTTCATGTCCCTTATCAGTGTTTTCCACATGTTCCTTTCCTCTCCGATTCTGCGCAGAACCTCCTCATTCCTTACCTTATCAGTCGAACTAATTTTCAACATTTTTCTGTAGCACCATACCTCAAATGCTTCGATTCCCTTCTGATCCGGTTTTCCCACCGTCCATGTTTCACTACCATAAATTACTGTACTCCAGACGTACGTTCTCAGAAATTTATTCCTCAAATTAAGGCCGAAATTTGATATTAGTAGATTTCTCTTCACCAGGAATGCGCTTTTTGCCATTGCTAGTCTACTTTTGATGTCATCCTTGCTCCGTCCGTCGTTGGTTATTTTACTGCCTAGGTAGCAGAATTCCTTAACTTCGTGACCATCAATCCTGATGTTAAGTTTCTCGCTACTCTCATTTCTACTACTTCTCATTACCTTCGTATTACTTCGATTTACTCCCAGTCCATACTGTGTACTCATTAGACTGTCCATACCGTTCAGCAGATCATGTAATTCTTCTTCACTTTCACTCAGCCGGCCGGTGTGGCCGTGCGGTTCTAAGCGCTACAGTTTGGAACCGAGCGACCGCTACGGTCGCAGGTTCGAATCCTGCCTCGGGCATAAATGTGTGTGATGTCCTTAGGTTAGTTAGGTTTAATTAGTTCTAAGTTCTAGGCGACTGATGACCTCAGAAGTTAAGTCGCATAGTGCTCAGAGCCATTTGAACCATTTGAACTTTCACTCAGGATAGCACTGTCATCAGCGAATCGTATCATTGATATCCTTTCACCTTGAATTTTAATTCCACTCCTGAAACTTTCTTTTATTGCCGTCATTGCTTCCTCGATGTACAGATTGAACATTAGGGGCGAAAGGCTACATCCTTGTCTTACACACTTTTTAGTACGAACACTTCGTTTTTGTTGTCCACTCTTTTGATTCCCTCTTGGCTGTTGTGCATATTGTATATGACCCGTCTCTCCCCATGGCTTATCCCTACCTTCTTCAGAGTTTCGAACATCTTGCACCATTTAACATTGTTGAATGCTTTTTCCAGGTCGACAAAGCCAACGAACTTCATCTACTTCATGACCATCAATCCTGACGTTAAGTTTCTCGCTGTTCTCATTTCTACTACTTCTCATTCAAATGGGATATGAAGCATATATGAACGGATCTGAAGAGTCGCCGTTGACACAAAAGCATTAAAATATATCTTATTCTATTACAAAGAAGCTACGCTTCCTGTCGTAATTATATTTGGATACACGTACTGAGCACAGTCCAACATTACCGTCTCATATCGCTATGTGATATTATTTCACTTCTCGCCCACTATTTTACAGTCGCCTTAGCGGGCACTGGAAACGTGTACTCGGAGACGAGAGCCCACGCCCTGCTACTTGTGTAGGTGAGTCCCGGTATGGTCCCCGGCCTCCTTTGTCGACAGAGAGTAGTCGGTAAATCTCGTTACGTCCAGCGGGCCTCCCTGGGGTGCCGAGCAACTTCGGCAGAAGGCAGGCTGTGGCAGCCTCCGCTCCCACTGTGTGAACACGGCTGGTAGTCAGCATGCTGGAAGGTGAACGCCGTGACCACATTGCCACCGCCTGCAGATAATGAGCACGGCAATTTTGCTTTTACATCTACATCTACATCTACATCTACATTTATACTCCGCAAGCCACCCAACGGTGTGTGGCGGACGGCACTTTACGTGCCACTGTCATTACCTCCCTTTCCTGTTCCAGTCGCGTATGGTTCGCGGGAAAAACGACTGTCTGAAAGCCTCCGTGCGCGCTCTAATCTCTGATTTTACATTCGTGATCTCCTCGGGATGTATAAGTAGGGGGAAGCAATATATTCGATACCTCATCCAGAAACGCACCCTCTCGAAACCTGGCGAGCAAGCTACACCGCGATGCAGAGCGCCACTCTTGCAGAGTCTGCCACTTGAGTTTGTTAAACATCTCCGTAACGCTATCACGGTTACCAAATAAACCTGTGACGAAACGCGCCGCTCTTCTTTGGATCTTCTCTATCTCCTCCGTGAACCCGATCTGGTACGGATCCCACACTGATGAGCAATACTCAAGTATAGGTGGAACGAGTGTTTTGTAAGCCACCTCCTTTATTGATGGACTACATTTTCTAAGGACTCTCCCAATGAATCTCAACCTGGTACCTGCCTTACCAACAATTAATTTTATATGATCATTCCACTTCAAATCGTTCCGCACGCATACTCCCAGATATTTTACAGATGTAACTGCTACCAGTGTTTGTTCCGCTATCATATAATCATACAATAAAGGATCCTTCTTTCTATGTATTCGCAATACATTACATTTGTCTATGTTAAGGGTCAGTTGCCACTCCCTGCACCAAGTGCCTATCCGCTGCAGATCTTCCTGCATTTCGCTACAATTTTCTAATGCTGCAACTTCTCTGTATATTACAGCATCACCCGCGAAAAGCCGCATGGAACTTCCGACACTATCTACTAGGTCATTTATATATATTGTGAAAAGCAATGGTCCTATAACACTCCCCTGTGGCACGCCAGAGGTTACTTTAACGTCTGTAGACGTCTCCCCATTGATAACAACATGCTGTGTTCTGTTTGCTAAAAACTCTTCAATCCAGCCACACAGATGGTCTGATATTCCGTAGGCTCTTAATTTGTTTATCAGGCGACAGTGCGAAACTGTATCGAACGTCTTCCGGAAGTCAAGAAAAATAGTATTTACCTAGGAGCCTGTATCTAATATTTTCTGGGTCTCATGAACAAATAAAGCGAGTTGGGTCTCACACGATCGCTGTTTCCGGAATCCATGTTGATTCCTACATAGTAGATTCTGGGTTTCCAAAACGACATGATACTCGAGCAAAAAACATGTTCTAAAATTCTACAACAGATCGACGTCAGAGATATAGGTCTATAGTTTTGCGCATCTGCTCGGCGACCCTTCTTGAAGACTGGGACTACCTGTGCTCTTTTCCAATCATTTGGAACCTTCCGTTCCTCTAGAGACACGGCTGTTAGAAGGGGGGCAAGTTCTTTCGCGTACTCTGTGTAGAATCGAATTGGTATCCCGTCAGGTCCAGTGGACTTTCCTCTGTTGAGTGATTCCAGTTGCTTTTCTATTCCTTGGACACTTATTTCGATGTCAGCCATTTTTTCGTTTGTGCGAGGATTTAGAGAGGGAACTGCAGTGCGGTCCTCCTCTGTGAAACAGCTTTGGAAAAAGGTGTTTAGTATTTCAGCTTTACGCGTCCTCTGTTTCAATGCCTTCATCATCCCGGAGTGTCTGGATATGCTGTTTCGAGCCACTTACTGATTTAACGTAAGACCAGAACTTCCTAGGATTTTCTGTCAAGTCGGTACATAGAATTTTACTTTCGAATTCACTGAACGCTTCACTCATAGCCCTCCTTAAGCTAACTTTGACATCGTTTAGCTTCTGTTTGTCTGAGAGGTTTTGGCTGAGTCTAAACTTGCAGTGAAGCTCTCTTTGCTTTCGCAGTAGTTTCCTAACTTTGTTGTTGTACCACGGTGGGTTTTTCCCGTCCCTCACAGTTTTACTCGGCACGTACCTGTCTAAAACGCTTTTTACGATTGCCTTGAACTTTTTCCATAAACACTCAACATTGTCAGTGTCGTAACAGAAATTTTCGTTTTGATCTGTTAGGTAGTCTGAAATCTGCCTTCTATTACTCTTGCTGAACAGATAAACCTTCCTCCCTTTTTTTATATTCCTATTAACTTCCATATTCAGGGATGCTGCAACGGCCTTATGATCACTGATTCCCTGTTCTGCACATACAGAGTCGAAAAGTTCGGGTCTGTTTGTTATCAGTAGGTCCAAGATGTTATCTCCACGAGTCGGTCCTCTGTTTAATTGCTCGAGGTAATTTTCGGATAGTGCACTCAGTATAATGTCACTCGATGCTCTGTCCCTACCACCCGTCCTCCACATCTGAGTGTCCCAGTCTATATCTGGTAAATTGAAATCTCCACCTAAGACTATAACACGCTGAATCAAAGGCACAAACATTACAGTGCCACTCAGCTAACGTGAGAACGTCGGTTCCATTTCGATCCAAAAATTTAGTTTATCCAATAAGATTGTAGCGCCTTAGCTAGCAAATGGCGTGCACGCGTTGATCGGTCAAAGTAACGCTGATTCATCCCAGTGCCAATATCGTGATCGTAAAATGTGGGCCGTATACACAAATAGTGTTCAAATGGTTGAAATGGCTCTGAGCACAATGGGACTTAACATCTGAAGTCATCAGTCCCAAAGAACTTACAACTACTTAAACCTAACTAACCTAAGGACATCACACCCATCCATGCCCAAGGCAGGATTCGAACCTGCGACCGTAGCGGTCGCAGCAGTTTCTAAAAGAGGACGGACGAGCGTAGTGTAGGCAGTCTCCTTAGTTACATTTTCTAAGTGTCCGCCAATGAAACGCAGTCTATGGCTAGCCTTCCCTACAACATTTTTTTATGTGTTCCTTCCAATTTAAGTTGATCGTAATTGTAATACCTAGGTATTTAGTTGAAATTTCGGCTTTTAGATTAGACTGATTTATCGTGTAACCGAAGTTTAACGATTTCCACTCATGTGGATGACCTCAGACTTTACGTTATCTAGGGTCAACTGCCACTTTTCGCACCCTTCAGATATCTTTTCTAAATAGTTCTGCAGTTGGTTTTGACCTTATGATAAATTTATTAGTCGATAAGCGACAGCGTCATCTGCAAACAGCCGAAGACATCTGCTCAGACTGTCTCCAGAATCGTTTATATAGGTAAGGAACAGCAAAGGGCCTTGGGGAACGCCAGAAATCACATCTGTTTTATTCGATGACATTCCGTCAATTACTACGTCAATTAGCCACCAACACAGTCATTTAACGTCCAACAATTTACACAGTGAGTTACCGTTCTACGATTAGCACGGCACATAGATTACTTATTCACATAAGCGAATGTTACTTAAAAATTTTTGTAATGCAGAAATCGAAATTAGGATATTCTTTCCTACTTCGCAATATAACATAAGTCACAAGTAACATTAACTGTTCCTAAGAGATCTCAGAATCAATGAATGACTGTGGTTTCTTCAGTATGAGGTGTAGTGTACGTACTTGGATTACATGGCCAGGAATGCAATAACTAACACGGACATTCCTGATGCGCATACGCAATGAAAGAAAACAGTTGCCAAGCTCAGTATTATTTTAACGTCAATATATGGGCCTAGTGTCTATGTAATACAAAACTGTTGTTATATTCTCTATATTTTTTACCATCTATTCTATTTTCTTTACCTTCCCTATATTTGCATACCAACAGTACCTCCTAACAAGACTAATTGCAGTAACTCACTCTTGGCTGTCTTCCGTTACACTACGAGTCCTAACTGACGATATATTTCTGTTTTCTTCACTGGCCCCCACACATCTAGATGCAGCCTTTGCATATCCCTTTTCAGATATTCTGGCTACCCTGCTACATTTGTGCACTTCATGCACGTAGACACCCTTTCGTTGGCTTTTCAATCCTTACCATGTCGTCATATCCCCTTTCGCAATTCCCTCGCGGATATCTGAATTGAGGGCTACTCCAGAGTCTTATGGCAGTGGAGAAAACATCGTGACACATTTTTAATTACACGCCAACTTCTGGCTACACATTGTGTACGTTAATGCAGTGGTTTCCATTGTTTCCTGCTTCCTCACCCCGTTGACCGTTACTACTTCGTCCGCTGTTAGAGACCGTTTCCAACCAGAAGGGCAAAAGGGCTTCTCAGCCTACTTTACATAAATTCGTTGACAGAATGCAGATGACTCATATCGGAGGTAATCAGCCGCTGTTGCTGACGATAAAAGGCCATCTTTCAACATTTGCAACCTACATGATTAAATCGTGCAGTGGTGCTCCATGTGAAAATATTTGAAATGGATGGGAAACACTTGTTTACTACGATGATCGCCGGCCAGAGTGGCCGTGCGGTTCTGGGCGCTGCAGTCTGGAGCCGAGCGCCCGCTACGGTCGCAGGTTCGAATCCTGCCTCGGGCATGGATGTGTGTGCTGTCCTTAGGTTAGTTAGGTTTAATTAGTTCTAAGTTCTAGGCGACTGATGACCTCAGAAGTTAAGTGGCATAGTGCTCAGAGCCATTTGAACCATCACTACGATGATGAATTATTAATCGACTGCAATCTCTGTAGATCCGTCTGCAACTATGTCACTCCCCTATTACCCCAATGGTATTGTCACTGCACGCTCCCTAAGAGGACTGCTTCACATGATTCGTGTCGGTGGTTTAATCTGACTCAGATTCATCATGGACAACGTGACGTGTTTAGTGGACTACCGTTACAGCCAGTAATGAAACGTGTCCCCACAGCTGTATCTCTTTTCAGCATATCATTTACATACGATACACGACGGGATAGGCACCGACGAGACATTAGGATCTTGCTTCCCTTCCTCCGTACAACTGTGGAGCTTGTAGTAAAATATAATCTTGCGCTTAAGTATTTGTCAGAAACGAAATATCGTTAAACGTAGTCCCTTTTCTCTTTTTCTTTGTCTGTTTTAATGCTGGGACGCTATACTTGCAACTGAGGACTGTTTTAACAGAACTCAACAAACGCCATTTTTTCGGATTGTGTTTTTAAGGGATTCTGCTGCTTTAATAAGGGCCTCACGCAATAGATAACAGAAAATACGACAAAAGTGGATCTTTGCTGTTATAAAATGTGCCTGAATACAGCAAACTTTCACAAAACTCAACATCTGCCTTTTTCAGTATTCTACAAAACTCTGATAATCCTTCTTTTATACTGCGTGCTCTGAACTTTGAACATAAAACTTAAAAGTGAAATGTAATAATATCCACATTCGCATGTGTTTATTGTCGGGGAATCACACATCCTCCAGGATAAACTAACTTCTTGTTTGCTAAGCGACTTTAAGATAACAACACATATGCGTAATTCTCTTTCGTTTTCAGTCATTGTTTCACTATAAGATTAGTAGCTGTTGTAGAAAGTTCTTGTTTGAACATTATTACTAAGGCGGTAGAAGAGTCGGTATATTCTGAATCAGTCCAGATGGTGAAGAGTGGAAGACATAGCAACACTCATCAGCTTCAAAAGAGTAACTTGCGCACGATTACGCCCTCAAATGAAGATCAGAATAGAGACTGTTATCGTACTGAAACAACATACAAAATATGATGTTTGTGTTTCAGTGATCTTATACATTTTTAAGATAGCCTGTATATGGATAAGACAAAGTCTGAACAGGATAATTAATTACTACGATATATGAGGGTGAACTTGCTTGAAAGACGCAGCGGGTAGGGAAGCGATAAAAGTAAACAAGGAGCCATGTGTGTCAACCTCACACTGTGTGCGGAAAGAAGACGCCAGAGACTCCTGTATGTGCAACCTTCAGAACAGTGACAAGTAAATCCGATTTTATTTATAACACAAACAAAAAAATTATAGAATAAAAATAATTGCCTGAACAGGTTATATTTATTTCATATATATTTTCAGAAGCGTTCAGAGGAATACTCAGGCGTATTGCCAAAAGAAGAAAGCTGGAGAATCGACCTGGACAAGCTCCCGCAAGGAGCAGGAAACGGACGAAGCGCAGACGCAATTCATTAAGAAAGATAGAGTTTAGGACAAATGAAGATCTGCTCATTAGACACAGAATGAGAAAATGAATACGTTGATGTCGATAAGGCTACAGTAGTATGCTTTTCTGATTGGTACCGAGAACGCAGAGTTTTTATTTTCTTCAGAATTTGTTCCACGGTAATTTGTGTCCTACACTATTTCATTCAGTGCTGTTTCATGTATCCGCCTGGTCTTCATTTCCAGTGACAAAAAGGAACGGCTTGTGCTCATACTGTTCAATAAAAAAAACACCCAGGTGGTCGTTGGACCAGGCTGCCTCCTTTTCGCTCGAATCGCTTCGTCGCCGCGGCGCGGAAGTTTTGAAATGCGCAGGTGAAAATACTCTTGAATTTCGGTTCCGCTTGAAAGCAGAAGCGTTAGTGAAAGTTTCGATTTTTATCGATAACATTTGTGCATCTTCGGAACGTTCTTACGTGCGAGGATACAAACTTGTATTCAGGTCCTCGCAATACGCTGAAGCTAATTGGGGTTAGCACATTTAGCCAGCGTGGGCTGTAATCTTAAGAAAGTTTGGAGCCTAGACGCAACTGTCCAAAGGAGGATGGCACGAGGCAAGTAGCTGAAGATGCTCCCGAAACCAGTGTGAAGATTGCGTCACTCCTTGAATAGTGTGTTAAGCCCTGGACAAGGGTTCTTGGAACGTGCTAATGCAGATTTGGAAACTCTAAGGGAAGAAGGAAGTTCACTCATGGTCGAGACTGATGCATCGATTCTCGTTCTGACTCCTCACACACAGCATGATTTGCATTTGAATGCTTCTAGTAACAGACAATTTGCACTACTAAATGCCAGAAGTATATATTCCGACCAAAGCGGAACTATCTTATTCCAGTTATTTTCAACGCGTTTCCTACGCTTTTTTCAGAGTAAACTCAAGTGAAAGACAAAGAAGCAGAACAAATTTTGTATCACAATTATGAGCACCAGTCCCAACCAATTTGACTGCACTTTGGCGAGTACTAAAGTCATCTACACTCCTGGAAATTGAAATAAGAACACCGTGAATCCATTGTCCCAGGAAGGGGAAACTTTATTGACACATTCCTGGGGTCAGATACATCACATGATCACACTGACAGAACCACAGGCACATAGACACAGGCAACAGAGCATGCACAATGTCGGCACTAGTACAGTGTATATCCACCTTTCGCAGCAATGCAGGCTGCTATTCTCCCATGGAGACGATCGTAGAGATGCTGGATGTAGTCCTGTGGAACGGCTTGCCATGCCATTTCCACCTGGCGCCTCAGTTGGACCAGCGTTCGTGCTGGACGTGCAGACCGCGTGAGACGACGCTTCATCCAGTCCCAAACATGCCCAATGGGGGACAGATCCGGAGATCTTGCTGGCCAGGGTAGTTGACTTACACCTTCTAGAGCACGTTGGGTGGCACGGGATACATGCGGACGTGCATTGCCCTGTTGGAACAGCAAGTTCCCTTGCCGGTCTAGGAATGGTAGAACGATGGGTTCGATGACGGTTTGGATGTACCGTGCACTATTCAGTGTCCCCTCGACGATCACCAGTGGTGTACGGCCAGTGTAGGAGATCGCTCCCCACACCATGATGCCGGGTGTTGGCCCTGTGTGCCTCGGTCGTATGCAGTCCTGATTGTGGCGCTCACCTGCACGGTGCCAAACACGCATACGACCATCATTGGCACCAAGGCAGAAGCGACTCTCATCGCTGAAGACGACACGTCTCCATTCGTCCCTCCATTCACGCCTGTCGCGACACCACTGGAGGCGGGCTGCACGATGTTGGGGCGTGAGCGGAAGACGGCCTAACGGTGTGCGGGACCGTAGCCCAGCTTCGTGGAGACGGCTGCGAATGGTCCTCGCCGATACCCCAGGAGCAGCAGTGTCCCTAATTTGCTGGGAAGTGGCGGTGCGGTCCCCTACGGCACTGCGTAGGATCCTACGGTCTTGGCGTGCATCCGTGCGTCGCTGCGGTCGGGTCCCAGGTCGACGGGCACGTGCACCTTCCGCCGACCACTGGCGACAACATCGATGTACTGTGGAGACCTCACGCCCCACGTGTTGAGCAATTCGGCGGTACGTCCACCCGGCCTCCCGCATGCCCACTATACGCCCTCGCTCAAAGTCCGTCAACTGCACATACGGTTCACGTCCACGCTGTCGCGGCATGCTACCAGTGTTAAAGACTGCGATGGAGCTCCGTATGCCACGGCAAACTGGCTGACACTGACGGCGGCGGTGCACAAATGCTGCGCAGCTAGCGCCATTCGACGGCCAACACCGCAGTTCCTGGTGTGTCCACTGTGCCGTGCGTGTGATCATTGCTTGTACAGCCCTCTCGCAGTGTCCGGAGCAAGTATGGTGGGTCTGACACACCGGTGTCAATGTGTTCTTTTTTCCATTTCCAGGAGTGTATTTATAATTTCGTAAGAAGGCGAAACTGGATATGATACAGCAGATAATATGGTTTTCCATAATGAAGTACAGTCTAGAAAAGTTCCACAAATATCCAGCCGTATCTTGGTAAGATTTCGAAGTGGTGCAAATTTCGACAGCTTGCTTTAAACACAAAGAACCGTAGAACTGTGCACATCAGAATTGAAAATACAACACGAATAGGTTATGTTTGGAACCGGTCAACATATACAAATATCTGAATGTAACAATTTGTATGCATTCGAAAAGGAATGATCACACAGCTTCGACCGTAGATTATGCGTCCTGTCTTACTGGGTGTGAGAAAAAAATCTGGCCCAGACAATATTTCCCTCATTTTAAGATAGGCAACGCAACTTACATCATTCTCATCTGGGGCAGATAATGTGAGTTAGGTTGCCTATCTTTAGGTGCATGAAACATTTGCTGGTCCACACTTACTTTACCCACCGTTTAGGATATTGGATAAGTGTGTGCGACCTGTACCAAACAGGAGTAACAGGGAACAGTGAACAGTGAACACATTCAAAGAAGGGCAACATGGATGGTCACAAGTTTTTGTGACTCAGGTGATAGAGGTGCTGAAATGGTGAAAAGGCTAAATTGGCAGATATATGAAGTTGGAGCGAGAAATGGCAGTTCCAGCTCTAATTTCATATTCTCATTAATGGTAAGTTTGTCAAGATGCGTGCATGTAAACAGTGGTAAATGCTAAAAACATGGTTGCTACTAGCAATAACGTGTGCGATGTTCGTGCCATAAATATCCTTTTCAGGGATGATTCCTTCGAATCTGAGGATGAAGTGATAACCATGACTCATATAATGATCCTGAATTTTTTCCTAAGTGCAAATGTGCTTCAAAAGTTGTTGCAAACCATGTAAATGTGAATAATATGTTAAGCAAGTAAACAGTTTTAACTGAGAGGTGGCATGAGCCCCCTCTCATATTTCTATCTTACGATTTTCCTCTCTAATTGCATGCAGTGAAAAGTCGCTATTCCTTCACACGCGGACTTCCCACGCAGCGTTTCTCGTCATCCGGGTGGTCCAATGACAGGCGGGCTCTGTTGATCTGGAAAGCGTTAAGCCGACGGGTGTGAGGAAGTCGAGTGAATGCTTTGCAGACGCCGACATTAGGTTCGTATGAGCAGTTGCCAGCGGGCTCGTGCGCATGCGCAGAGCTGAATTCGCGTATGAGCAGTGCCTTCCTCCCGCTTCTGGCTGCTTGGAGCGTGGCTGTTTGGTGTATGAGCAGTAGCAGCAAGCATCCAGAAGCTACCCGGAGAAATTTTCCTGGCGCGCCCAAGCTGCCAGATCCGCGCATGCGCAGAGCAAGCTGAGTTATAGTGGGGGTGGGGGGTCCTTCCCCACGTTACCCGTGGCCGTGTCTTGGTTTACAGCTCCCACGTCAAATGAAAACAAAACAGATTTCTGTGGCTGGGAGCCATCATGTGAATTAATATACGTTCTCATAACCATGAAAGACCAAAATAAGTTAGTAGTTTCAATTTTCTGATTTTATATTATTTCCACGTTATTAGCAATCAACCATTAATGTCTTAATGAAGCTATTTCTGTCCGTTTTATAGAGAAATTTGCTTCAGTTAATTTTTTTCCGCTGAGGCAGTTAGTTTAGTTGAAACGAAGTGTTTCATTCCGCGCTGTTGGCTACTTTCAGCCTTGTTCAGTTTAAAGTGCAAATTTTCATCTTCTGGGACGAATGACGTTATACCATAATACCATTATACCATAATAAAGAACCAAACATGAGAATACAGTACTGGACCTCCAAGAAAATTAGTATCACGAGAACCACATGAAACGCTGAATATCAGGTACTTCAAAGTCCATCTGGACATAGAAATGTGCAATTAGAGCGGAATGAAGCATTTTAGTATGGTTTATGAAATTCCAATGCTGCTGGAGTAGTCTCTGATGCCCTGTTCCTTTTATGACACTGTAAGATCTCTTAATTCTACATACGTACGAACATACGTAAACATTGGCTTGAAGCTAAGTAGGCAAATTTGCTCAATAGTTTTGAACTAAATATTTTGTTTCAAATATAATGACAGCTGTAGCAGAATTTTATAGATCTGCCTTCTGTGAAAGTGTTTTTCGATCACAAGGCACTTGTCTAGTACTACTTGTGGGCCTGAAGTTATTTCTTAATTTGTGTTTACGTCTTAAATTTATAGAATGCCATTCCATGCTAAATTTTAGACTGGCAGCATACCATGTTTTGCCGGCCGAAGTGGCCGCGCGGTTCTGGCGCTGCAGTCTGGAACCGCGAGACCGCTACGGTCGCAGGTTCGAATCCTGCCTTGGGCATGGATGTTTGTGATGTCCTTAGGTTAGTTAGGTTTAACTAGTTCTAAGTTCTAGGGGACTAATGACCTCAGCAGTTGAGTCCCATAGTGCTCAGAGCCATTTGAACCATACCATGTTTTATCGTTTTAACTCCCCACATGGCTTCATATTTATTGCTAGAATAGAATATAAACTGTCAGTTGTACAGTTTCTTTGCCTCACAGACCACCATGTTAATTTTTTCACATTTTGAAATAGTCATGAAATTTATTGTCCTTTATTCCGGTGTAAGCTACACAAGAAGCTACACAAGATACTGTCTCTTTTTTTGTTGCAAGTAATTTGTATTCCATCCTAGTAGCTTTTTGCGGTGCTGTGTAGATGTAAACCAGTTGGAAATGCTACATAACAATATTGCAGAGTACGAATTTAAAAAAAAAAAAATCTGTCAAAGTCACCCCTTAGCAAAATTTTATGGTACTTCGAGCTGTGCATTTTGAAATGATATTTTGCCAAGAACTGCTTCCTTATTTGCATCCTTTATCTGTGTGGAATATGATAAAACAAATGCTCTAAGTACAATTCAGTATGTCCTCTCAACAACATGCCGCACGGCTACACATGGTCACGTGATGCCCCACCAGAAATACGACGAAAAGCGTATGAGCAGAGCAAGCACCAAGCACGGGCTGCTTACGTCATCGTAGCTGCGCATGCGCACTACAGCCTGTTGTCTGGCGCTTTCTGGTAACTGCTCAAACGAACCTATTGTCAAAAGACAGGCCCGGAGGGGTCTGAAGTAGCGGCTGGGCTAGAGGTTCCGTTACTTCGCAGAAACTTAGCGAAAACACTTTCTGGCGGGCTACCAGCGAGGCGTGGGAATGACTTGTGTACCCAGGCAGCTGCGGCGGGAAAATTCCCGCGCTTTCTGCAAAATAGTAACTGTGATTGGCTTGCTCAGGGCATAGCTCCGTGACGTAGCAAAATCAGTGCAGAAATTGGCGCCAAGAATCTCCATTGGTGGAATGGTAGTGCTCCGGCAATAGAGGGGAATTTTCCGCCGGTTTTCGAGTTGCTGATTGGAACGTTTAACCACGGCCACTGTCGTGGGGGCGGGAATGTTGTGTGTTCGGCCTGTACGGGTGCTCTAGGTAGTCGGCTCTCGCCTTTCGGTCGAGGACGTCGAAGCAACCAGCCAACGGCTCCGGTACGCGAGATCGTGTCCTGGCAGTCAAGAGGACAGTTTGATAATGTATGTCCGCAGCACCGGCAGATAGGGATTTTCCTAGGTGATAATCAGAGCTCAGCAGAGCGCGCCTGTTCGTCTTTTTTCTAACTTTGTTCTGTCTTGGGTAGCAGCAATTAATGTTGGGTTGGCTATGTGTTTTCTCTAAGATTTGAGTTGCAAGGAATTGGCTGCACATACCACTTCGTCAGAATCCTCACAATCTAGTTTAGGGACAACTTCACATTCACAGCGTTTGTTTGAGTATCCAATTTGAGCCAATTTGATGTATTGTAAATGTTTCTTGTGTTTCTGTTTATTATTTTGTGTTTAGTCTTAATAAATCATATTTTTATTTTGGACAGAACTTTCATTCTGTTAATCGGTAGAGCAACCCCATCATTCCTCACTATGTTAATGAAACCTTCGTTTATTTAACTTATTTATCAAATTAAATTATTGCAGGTGCCAAACTCTCTTCTACTCCACTGGCAGGGTTGATTAGAGTCAGTTCGCGTTTTTTTTTTTTTTATCCTTGTGCAACAGCAAAAGTTGGAGTTAGAATAGAGGGGGCTTAGAGCATCATGTACATATGTAGATTCTAGATGAATTGAGTGTTAAATACACTGCTAGCCCTGGCACCTCGCATAACTTACAACTTTTACGATTGTTCATGTGAATTTTCATGACAGCTGTGATGGCAGAAACGTTGAGATGCTGAATTATAGATTAATTTTTCAGGTTGCTTTACTGTATTATTTCCAAAATTGTCATTCCAAATCTTAGAACCGTAAACTGAAACAATCCGGACCTTTTATATTTTTATTGTGTTAGATTTCACAGTAATGTTTCATTAACTCGTTCAGCATGTAAACAATGGCAAGTTGATGGCATTTCATATTAAGTACTTTCAGCTTGCAAGTAAACAATGCTAAGCAACCACTGACATGTTTTTTAAAAATAAAATCTTGAATACAACTCCATTTTTTAAGACGTCGACACCCTAGACATATTTGAAAGCTACAACTTCTCTGAATAGAGAATCACAATGTTTTCACTTGAAGTATCTTATTTATGAGAATTTGAGTCTTTATTGTGCAATTTCTTGTAAAAACCAACTTGTACCTTACCACTGTGTACAGCCACGATCTTCAGCTATTCCGCAGAGGCCTACTTTCAAAATGTCAAGAGACGGTTTTAAGAGAAGGATCTACAGATCTTCTTCAGCCCCCCGTGAATTGTAAGGATTATGAAGACAAGAAAAGATTAATTACTACGTGTACAAAGCCCTTTAGGTAGATATTTTTCCCGCGCCTTCTACACGAATGTGGCAGGTAGAAACCCTAACGTGTGGTACAATGTTAAGTGTCCTCCATCAAAGACATTACTGAGGTATGCAGTATTTGTTTGTAAACGCAAATATTGTTTAACTTGAGGCTGAAAAATGTAAATTAAAATACTGGAAATAAATTATATCGGTAGATCATCAACAAAGTGATTACTTACGTAATCAGCATAGCACAAAACATACAGCCGGTAGTACCGACAGTAATATGAAAATTTTACATGTGAGACCTAAAGGTATGGAGTTAGACATATTTGAAGTGTAAATGTACAGCGTGAATCAACTGCCCCAGCCTATGTGCCTTACGAAACCTGCAACGCCTTCAAAAATTATTGGTCCTAAAAAAAAAAAAAAAAAAAAATTAGTAAATGGACAGTATATTTTTGTGGGAAATGTGGTTACAATTTGTACTGGATAACATTTTCGACAGAGACTGTAGTTTTCGAATTACTCAAGAAAAACATACAAATGGGATCCTCAAGAGCGTTTTTCTAGAATAACCCGAAAACCCCCAGCGAAAATGTATCCTAGTATAAAATTTTAATTAAATTTTCTGGAAGAAGGTCTTGCTCAGTTTTTTTTTTTCTTTTTAGGTGTGGTAGTTTGCGCGTAGGAGCGAGAGAATATGAAATTTAGGCACATGGTTTTGAAGGCATTGTGGGTTGCATAAAACCCGCAGGTAGGGACAGCTGAATCACTGCGTGCAAACCGAAGATGAAGGAGGTGCACACATTTAGGAACAAACAGCCCGAACATAAGTACAATAATTTTGTGGCTGTTTCTAAAAACGTTTCATGATTCAGTGAAGCTGTCAGCTTATAATATATGAGTAATTTATAAAATAGTGAGATAATACTTGAGACCTTAATCAATAAAGAATCTATGTACGGTACTTAGTTGTAACATTATGATCTCTGAGAGAGAAACCATATGGACGAATAATAAACAAGTGAAGGAACATGTCAAACAAATAAAGACGCCTGTCGCATTTTGAACATATCAAGACGATCATAATACACTCAAATAACATCTGTTATATTGATCTGATGTAAAAACAAATGTATTATGACAGCAAAACATTACAAGATATATTGCGCTGCTGTTATCTGCGCACAAAAAAATGTTTGAAAATTTGTATTTCATGTTTTGTTAGTAACATTGTAGCTTCTAATGTCGGTAAAGATTTAATAACAAACGATAATATTTGAAACCAGTCACTAAGAAAAATCTTATCTGCAACTCTGCCGGAATCCTTAATTAACTCATTACACAGCGAAACCATTTTCTTTGTTACAAGTCGTAACCGTCATAGGAATTGCTTTTTGCTGTTGTAGTATTTTATGTCACGCAGAGCAACAAAAAAAAAGGACCTTTGATGGCATCTTCCACTTGTCTGCGTGATGCTACAGGTACGTCACTGCCCCCCCCCACACAACGATGGACAGTTAAAGAGGGAACAAGTCTCCCTACTCGGCACGTACAACACAAAAAACGAAGAAGAGATAAAGGGCGTTCCTAGCAAATTGAACAGATTTCTCATACGAAAGCCCCCTCTCCTCCTTCTGACATAAAACACGCTTAAAATTACAACAGGCTAGAGACGTTACTCTGGCGGTATTGTGGATAGCGATTTACATACCAGGCGGGCAGACGAGCGCTAAAAACTTGGAGGCAGATGCGAGTCGTCCGCACAAGCGAACGTCGCCAGAACGTATCCCGCGCGGTTTTCCTTTTTTTTATGCCCGCTGCCGGCGAGCAATTTAATTATTCCGCGTAACAGTGCCAGTGCGAGCGAGTCTGCTGTTCCGGTAATTTACTTACGAGAAAGAGGGAAAAGTGTGCGCATAACCGCGAATTTGGCGTCTACAAAGAGCGGTATTTGCATTTATTCAGCGCCGGCGCATCGAGAGCGGAGGAATGTTTTTATAACTGAACAATCTGGTTTGAAATTTAATTAGGCTTTAACGATCGCGAATAAAATATTAATAACCGGCTAATTAATGGCCCGTTATTTCGAGCGTTAGCAGCGATATTCTGATAAAGCGAACGTCGAGTTAAATAATTCGCCCGGGCAATAAAGAAGGGACAGGCGCAGTTTTGGTAGAGAACAGGCGTCGTGTGCGAATTAGTACCGAAATGTATACAGTCTTTTCTTTCCGAGTTTCCGTGAAGCTTCCGGTTATTGAATCAGAGCGTTCTGCTAATGAATGGCCTCACTAGAGACGAAGTACCGCAATGATCTATGTAACTGGTTCTCCATTGAAGAATAGATCGCGTGTAAGGTATCGAGAAAAGCAACGAAATTTTGAACTAGCGATTTACATCTGCTTTTTCGTTTTCAGTGAAATTTTGCAGTTTTATCAGTCCATTCTCCTAAATGCCTTCTCCTAGATGCCTTCTCCGTTTTCCTCTAGTTATTCGCTCCTTCGCCATTAGTTAAATTTACTCTTCTGTTGCGTTCAGGGCTTAAATAAAATCATAATGGAAGAGATAAGTATTTGTTATAAGTGAAGTGATTTTTAGCCTGGATAGGATAAGAAAAATGTTATTACCAATTGTTCAAATTACGACAAGAACATTTGGAAGAAAGGGGAACGATGGAAAAATACTTTTGCCAGAATGGACATCTACATCATACTGTGCAATCCACCTAATGGTGTGTATCGGATGGTACTTTTGTACCAGTAACTGAGCCCTCTAACCCCGTTCCACTCGTTAAAAGTACATGGGCAGAATCACTGCCGGTAAGCCTCCAAATTGGCTCTAATTTATCAAATTTTCTTCTCGTGGTCATTAAGCGAGACGTATGTGGGGGGGGGGGGGGGGGGATGTAATATGTTTGCTTACTCTTCCCGAAAAGTGCTCTCTCGAAATTTCAGTAGTATATCTCCCCATGATGCACAAAGCCTCTCTTGTAACTTCTGCCAAAGGAGTTTGTTCAGAATCTCCTTAACACTCTCGAGGCGGCTAAACGATCCGGTGTCTAAACGCGCCACTCTTCGTTGGATCTTCCCTTCCATCAGTCCTATGTGGTAGGGATCTCAGATACATGAGCAGTACTCTAGAATCGGTCGAACAATCACATTATAAGCCACTTTCTTCGTGCATTAGTTACATTTCCCAACAGTCTTCATATAGAGTATGCCATCTGCTTTTCCCACTATTTGTTTTGCCGGCCGGAGTGGCCGAGCGGTTCTAAGCGCTACAGTCTGGACCGCGCGACCGCTACGGTCGCAGGTTCGAATCCTGCCTCGGGCATGGATGTGTGTGACGTCCTTAGGTTAGTTAGGTTTAAATAGTTCTAAGTTCTAGGGGGCCGATGACCTCAGAAGTTAAGTCCCATAGTGCTCAGAGCCATTTGAACCACTGTTTGTAGTATGTGGTCATTCCACTTAAGGTTGCTCTGGATTAGATATTTGGCGGTAGATACTGTTCCCAGAGGTTTGTCATCAGTAGTTCTTCTGTACAGTAGTGGCATTCTTTTCCTATGTATGCGCAACATGCTATATTTATTTACGTTCAGAGTTAACTGCCAGAGCCTGCACCATTCAACAATTCTCTGGAGGTCATTCAGCAAATCGTTACTATTTCCTGGCATAGCTACTTTGTTATAGACAACCGCATCATCTGCGAACAGTGTAAGAGGTATGCGATGTATGCGCTGCCTGCAACAGGCAACACTTAGGAGAGTCTCTGACCAGAGAGCAGTATGTACACTCCTGGAAATGGAAAAAAGAACACATTGACACCGGTGTGTCAGACCCACCATACTTGCTCCGGACACTGCGAGAGGGCTGTACAAGCAATGATCACACGCACGGCACAGCGGACACACCAGGAACCGCGGTGTTGGCCGTCGAATGGCGCTAGCTGCGCAGCATTTGTGCACCGCCGCCGTCAGTGTCAGCCAGTTTGCCGTGGCATACGGAGCTCCATCGCAGTCTTTAACACTGGTAGCATGCCGCGACAGCGTGGACGTGAACCGTATGTGCAGTTGACGGACTTTGAGCGAGGGCGTATAGTGGGCATGCGGGAGGCCGGGTGGACGTACCGCCGAATTGCTCAACACGTGGGGCGTGAGGTCTCCACAGTACATCGATGTTGTCGCCAGTGGTCGGCGGAAGGTGCACGTGCACGTCGACCTGGGACCGGACCGCAGCGACGCACGGATGCACGCCAAGACCGTAGGATCCTGCGCAGTGCCGTAGGGGACCGCACCGCCACTTGCCAGCAAATTAGGGACACTGTTGCTCCTGGGGTATCGGCGAGGACCATTCGCAACCGTCTCCATGAAGCTGGGCTACGGTCCCGCACACCGTTACGCCGTCTTCCGCTCACGCCCCAACATCGTGCAGCCCGCCTCCAGTGGTGTCGCGACAGGCGTGAATGGAGGGACGAATGGAGACGTGTCTTCAGCGATGAGAGTCGCTTCTGCCTTGGTGCCAATGATGGTCGTATGCGTGTTTGGCGCCGTGCAGGTGAGCGCCACAATCAGGACTGCATATGACCGAGGCACACAGGGCCAACACCCGGCATCATGGTGTGGGGAGCGATCTCCTACACTGGCCGTACACCACTGGTGATCGTCGAGGGGACACTGAATAGTGCACGGTACATCCAAACCGTCATCGAACCCATCGTTCTACTATTCCTAGACCGGCAAGGGAACTTGCTGTTCCAACAGGACAATGCACGTCCGCATGTATCCCGTGCCACCCAACGTGCTCTAGAAGGTGTAAGTCAACTACCCTGGCCAGCAAGATCTCCGGATCTGTCCCCCATTGAGCATGTTTGGGACTGGATGAAGCGTCGTCTCACGCGGTCTGCACGTCCAGCACGAACGCTGGTCCAACTGAGGCGCCAGGTGGAAATGGCATGGCAAGCCGTTCCACAGCACTACATCCAGCATCTCTACGATCGTCTCCATGGGAGAATAGCAGCCTGCATTGCTGCGAAAGGTGGATATACACTGTACTAGTGCCGACATTGTGCATGCTCTGTTGCCTGTGTCGATGTGCCTGTGGTTCTGTCAGTGTGATCATTTGATGTATCTGACCCCAGGAATGTGTCAATAAAGTTTCCCCTTCCTGAGACAATGAATTCACGGTGTTCTTATTTCAATTTCCAGGAGTGTAGTTAGTTGTTGCTTGTCGCTAGTCGACAGTAGACTACGCGTGTCGGCAGTCTGCTCTGGTCGGGACTCTGGAGGATGAGTATTATTGTAGAAGGCAAAGAAGCAGCCTTGCGCTTATCTAGTAACGTATGTTAACTGTCATCCAATTTATTTCAAAAAATGCCCCAATAATAATTTTTATAATATAAAGTAATTTTTTTAAAAAAAGCATTCATTTCAATTTAAAGATTTTATCCAATGAATAATTAATTCCTTTCACGAGTCAAAAAGGATAGGCCAGCATTGCACGGAGCTGTGCCGAAAATTTTTTAGTTAAGAGCAGATATATTCGCAGTTTTTATTGAGGTCAGAATTTTTGCTTTTTTTTATTCAGAGTACAGGGCCGTGGCGCAGCGTTGCTCTCGTCATAAAATTTACCAGGTTACTGAATTTTCCTTTTTTATTATTTTTGGGTTTAGGAATTTTTCTGTTTCGAACTTAACATTAAATGAGAAAATAATTTTGTGGGAACATTAAATGTGAATGCATTTCTACACAGAGATTATAAATGGGAGCCAATTTTGTTCCGAGGTTACAATATTTACAATTCGTTTAATTCTTATTTCCGAGGGGAGGTTACACCTGGTTCATGGTTCATTTTCATTTATATTATGATTTTTTTGGGGAGGTTAGAACAGCTTTAAAGAGCATCCGACTCTTTCTACTAGATGATTTACATATACAGGGTGAGTCACCTGACATTACCGCTGGATATATTTTGTAAACCACATCAAATACTGACGAATCGATTCCACAGACCGAACGTGAGGAGAGGGGCTAGTGTAATTGGTTAATACAAACCATAAAAAAATGCACGGAAGTATGTTTTTTAACACAAACCTACGTTTTTTTAAATGGAACCCCATTAGTTTTGTTAGCCCTTTTGAACATATAAACAAATACGTAATCACTGCCGTTTGTTGCATTGTAAAATATTAATTACACCCGGAGATATTGTAACCTAAACTTGACGCTTGAGTACCACTCCTCCGCTGTTCGATCGTGCGTATCGGAGAGCACCGAATTACGTAGGGATCCAAAGGGAACGGTGATGGACCTTAGGTACAGAAGAGACTGGAACAGCACATTACGTCCACAAGCTAACACCTTTTTATTGGTCTTTTTCACTGACGTACATGTACATTACCATGAGGGGTGAGGTACACGTTCGACGGGCGTTTCATAGGACGTGGAGAACGCATAAATTGGTCAGCCCGTTCTCCTGATCTTACACCTCTAGACTTGTTTCTGTGGGGTACGTTAAAGGAGAATGTGTACCGTGTTGTGCCTACAACCCCAGAGGATATGAAACAACGTATTGTGGCAGCCTGCGGCGACATTACACCAGATGTACTGCGGCGTGTACGACATTCATTACGCCAGAGATTGCAATTGTGTGCAGCAAATGATGGCCACCACATTGAACATCTATTGGCCTGACATGTCGGGACACACTCTATTCCACTCCGTAACTGAAAGCGGAAACCACGTGTGTACGTGTACCTCACCCCTCATGGTAATGTACATGTACGTCAGTGAAAAAGACCAATAAAAAGGTGTTAGCATGTGGACGTAATGTGCTGTTCCAGTCTCTTCTGTACCTAAGGTCCATCACCGTTCCCTTTGGATCCCTACGCAATTCGGTGCTCTCTGATACACACGATCGAACAGCGGAGGAGTGGTACTCAAGCGTCAACTTTAGGTTACAATATCTCCGGATGTAATTAACATTTTACAATGCAACAAACGGCACTGATTACGTATTTATTTGTGTGTTCAGATGTGCTAACAAAAATAACGGGGTTCCATTTAAAAAACCGTAGGTTTGTGTTAAAAAAACATACTTCCGTGCACTTTTTTATGGTTTGTATTAACCAATTACACTAGCCCCTCTCCTCACGTTCGGTCTGTGGAATCGATTGGTCAGTTTTTGATGTGGTTTACGAAATATATCCAGCGGTAACGTTAGGTGGCTCACCCTGTATTGTAAACAGTAACGGTCCTATCACACACCTTTGGGCTACTCCGGCTATCATTTTTATAGCTGTCGATTTTATTCCATTAAGAGCGACATGTTGAGTTCTGTCTGCAAGGAAATCTGGAATCCGTTGTGTACGGCGCTGTGGATCTCATGGAGGAACAGGGTGAGTTGAGTTTCGCAGGATCTTTGTTTGCGAATCCATGTTGATTTTTTGTGGGGAGATTTTCGTTCTCCAAAAACGTTAAAATTCTTGAGCATAGACCACCTTCCATAATTCTCCATGGCTCTTCTTAAAAACGGGAACGACATGCGATTTTTTTCTGTCGCTAAGTACACTTCGTTGCTCAAGATATAGTAAACATTAGATCCCTAGAACAAATAAACTGTGACCAGCAGTTAGAAGAAAGTACGTACTTTTCCGTATACATGAACGGCAACAGAAGTAATCCACAAAACTATCATCTTATATCAGTCACATCTATATCTACATCTACATCTGGACATCCATAGAACCTTTAACTCGCCCTATTTAGCACAAAGGAGTTATACTGACGAAAGATCCCCGGATTGAAATTTGTAAGGCACAAGCTTTTGTTCTCTCGTAATAACTGGCTTAGCTTCGTTTCTTTGTGACTTCGAATATCTCAGGTGCGCTAATTTGATTCGCGCTGGGCAGTCTGACTATTTTAACGAAATAATGCGCAGGTTTTAAGCAATTTTGCAATTAGTATTTGTCTCGGCGAGATCTCCACAATGGATGCTAAAAAAACATTCGCCAAAGCCGAAGAAATAATAAAAAAGTCATTACGTGAACGAATTAAATAATTATTCGTACTTACATATGTTTACTGTGGTACATACATCTTAACAGATCAAGGCCAGGAGGAAGGAAAGTAACGAAGGAAGTGAAGGAAGAAGGAAATTCACAAATAATAGAGATCACGTCACAAAGATATCGTAATTGAGACCCGTTATTCCAGGTTTTGAAACACTATTGATTCATATTTTATAAATAAGACTCCTTTGTTATTAATGGCTTAGTGCATAATTAATGTGTTATGTTTAGTTGAAGTAATTTTATTAGCACAAGAAAAACAAGAAAAATACTGATACGTCGTTATAATCTCTATGTTGTGGAACGGTAGACCATAATCTCAGATCAAAAGCAATGAGTTATTACAACAGAATGATCTCCCCCGTGGCAACCAGAATATATTCAGAGTGGTAAACTGAAACCAAACTCGCACTTTTCTCACTTGAAACTATAAAAGTTGTGGAACAATGTGACTGACATCCATTTACCGTAGTATCTTGGAAGAGAGTCGGAGATCGTAACTTCATGAGTTACCTCGAGCCAAATGAACTCCTTTGTGCTAACCATCATGCATTACCGGAACACTGTTCTCATGAAACTCACCTTGCCATACTTCGTAAAGGTTATGGATCAAGGCAATGAGGCAGATACATTATTTTCACTTCCGAGAAGAATTTGATTCAGCATCAGCCTAACGCTTAATGACGGTAGGGTGGTGATATCAAACGAAATTTGTGACTAGACTGAGGACTTCTTGGTAGGGAGGACACAGCATGTAGTACTGGGCTGTGATTGAATGTAGAAGTATCTTCAGACGTGTCCCATGAAAGTGCCATCCGACCCTTTCTGTTCATATTGTATGTGAATGACCTGGCAGACAAAATAAAAAAACGCCTTACTCAGATTTTCGGCGTACGATGCAGTTATTTATATACAAAAAATTTATATACAAAAAAAGCCACAACTGGATAACATTCCCACCAGCTGCGAAACTTGGCAATTTGCTTCAATGTTCAATTACGTACAACTGCACACTTCAGAACAGACATACATACTATACTATGATTACGTCAATAAGTCATAGTTAGAATCAATCAGCTCATGCAAAAGCTTGAGTGCAACGGTTTGTGAGGTTATGAAATTCTGTGATCACGTAAGTAAACCATGGAACTGTAAAACGTAGACCATCACGGCCGGGAATGAAACAAGTAATAAAACTTTCCGAGCTATTATGCCGTCGTCCAATGGATTTTACTTTAACACCCAAAGTTTCGTCCTCATCTGCCGAGAACATTTTCAAGGAGGATCACAGCTTCTTTGAATGTCCGTGTCTCGCTATTGACTGCAGCAAAATTCCGCTTCCGTGTGCTTCAGCGCAGTGGCGTGACGTCACATGTTCTGAGTACCCGAGCGTAATTGGCCGTTGTCGACTGCCGTCGTCCGCTGTTTCTATCACTAGGGGGAAAGACCGGTACACGTCTTCTTCAGCACCGGAATACAGATGTCGTTCAATTACATGCCCTCATCGTTCCTACTGTAATTCCTGGGGTGTTTTAGAATCTCTATGGCCTCTCTGTGTAGCCTTTCATTGTCTCCGTATGTGGCTGTCAGTACGTGAGTCGTATGAGAATAAATGTGTTGGTCGCCTGGCAGCAAAGCATGTTCCGCAACAGCTGATCTGTTAGTCTCCCCAATTCTGTACATTCTCTACTGATCTTCTACTCGTTTTTTGACGTTCTTTTGGCAGTACCCAAATACACATCCTCACATTTACAAAGAATCCTATGAATTCATCCTTGCCGGCCGGGGTGGCCGAGCGGTTAAAGGCGCTACAGTCTGGAACCGCAAGACCGCTACGGTCGCAGGTTCGAATCCTGCCTCGAGCATGGATGTGTGTGATGTCCTTAGGTTAGTTAGGTTTAAGTAGTTCTAAGTTCTAGGGGACTTACGACCACAGCAGTTGAGTCCCATAGTGCTCAGAGCCATTTGAACCAATTCATCCTTCCTCCAACGGTTAACAAGCCTTCTTGGCTGATGTACCTTCCGGGTAGATTTGTAGAATACCGCAATGTCCCGCTTTTTAGAGGTTTCTCGTACGCGATCAGTAACGTCTTTAATGAAAGGCAAGAAAACTTTCGATTTCACCGGCGCTGTGTGTTAACGCTCTTTTTACGCCAGGGAACGCATAACCACTCTTGAGCAATGCATGGGTGAGACGTTTTTATTCTGGGTCGAGCTGCTGGTTCACTTTTGTTGTTTACTCTATCCGCAGATGATTTTATGATGTCGCTCTTTTGTTATGGCTGGTGGTTCGAATCCCCGTCGGTGCACGTGGGTTTTCAGTAAACCGTGCGGCCAAGCTACAATCTTCTTTCTTGAAAACTACACCTCAAGAAAATTTAGTCTTTCACCAGCCACCTCCACCATGGTAAACTGAATATGCGGATTGTTCCCGTTGAGATGTTCGTGCAAACTAGCTTGTTCCTCTCTGCCATGCCGCCAAAAACAAACGTATCATCCACGTACCAGAACATAATATTCGGTTTCTTACTCGAACATTTAAAGAAGCTACGATCTCCCTTGGAAATATCCTTCGCTGATGGGGACGAAGCGTTGAATTATACTATGTAATCCATTCCGGCATAATAACCCGGGATATTTTAGTAATTGCGAGTTTACGTTTTACAATTACACGCCTCTACGGTTAGAAGATGTCACGAAATGTGCGACTCATGGAAAGTCTCCAGATGAGGAGTGTACAGCTCACACTTCTGTCTCGTTATAGTGCGGTCAGTGTGATTCCGAAGTTTTTGAGGATTAACTGACTATGCACGGTGACCAAGGTGCAGCAGATTTTCAAACGGACGGAAGGGGCCATACTACGAGAATGGATTCAACAGACCCGCCGGAACCTGGCAAGGACAATCTGTGAGTTAATGTCTCTCCATAGCACTATCAGCATAAATTGTGTATTGGCGATTAGGACAGAATTGACATACTATTGCACAGTATCATTAGGAAGCGTTTGTTGACGACGTCTAATAGACAGAAAAAGAAATTTTATAATTTGCAACCTAATCAAATGGTCCACCATTTATACGCTTCCCACACGATTGTCAATTTATCCCAACATTCGGTATGCCACGAAGAATGATTCGTGCTCGGCAAGGGTGGATATTTTGTCTTCAGCCTGCGAGTTGTGCCCACGGAAGACATAATAGCCGGTGTAGAAGCAGGCATTCCTAGTGTGGACACGGTTACAGATGACGAAATCCATATAGACGCTGTAGGAGTACTGTCTCCTGCAGAGCCACCAAAAAGTAATTTTACTGTGCGGGGAGAGGAATGCCGTAAAACATCTGCATGAGGACGATACTGCTACCATTCCCCGCGCTGACAAGGGAAATGCAACAGTCGTTTTGAATGTGACCGACTGTCAAAGTAAGATTCTATTGGTTCGCTCACCTAATCGATTCCCAAGTTCTTGACAACATTATTACCACCGTATGTGCTCCAATCGGATTCGTATATCAAGAATCCGGCACATTGTATCAGTAAACTACACTGCTTAGTGGTCCAGCCGGAGGACATATTAGATATATTTCATGTGGTATCGTTATTCACTATGGTTCCGCACATTGAGGTACTACAACAGATGAATTGGACTTTTATTGCAGAACTGTTTAAATATTGCCTCACAACCACGAATTTGAAATGGGACGATGATTTCTATTAACAGACAGATGCTGTCGCTATGGGGAGTCCGTCAAGTCCAGTTACAGCGAACTTCTTTATGGAAAAATCTGAGGAGCGGACAATGGAACCTGTGAATAAGAAACCGAATATTTGGTTCCGGTACGTGGCCGAAACGTTTGTTTTGTGGCAGCGAAAAACTAGGTCGTTTTCACAAATATCTCAATGGGATCAATCCGAAGATTCAGTTTACTGTGGAGGAGGAGGCGGGCGGAAGGTTAAATTTTCTTGATGTGCTGGTTTTCAAGACAGAAGATGTTTAGCCTGGCCACATGGTTTACCGAAAACCCACACACAGCAACTGTTACCTAGACCGGGATTCGAACTACCACCCACATCAGAAGCGCGGCATCATAAAACCGCTGACGGATAGAGCAACGAACATCTGTGAACCAGCTGCTTGACACAGAATTAAAACTGCTCACCAATGCATTGCTGAAGAGTGGTTATTCGTTCGCTGACACAGCTTTGAAATCGCAGCGATGCTCAAGCGCCGGAGAAATCGGAAGCTTTTCTGCTTTTCATTAAGGTGGGTAGGAAGTCAAACGGGCCGACTTGGAGCAGGAGAGGCACCAAAGGACATTTTATTTTCTACTGTCTATACTTTTACAAATAAATTCATAAAACTTTGTCAGCATGACCAGGAAGGATTCAGGATTCACACTCATAGCAGTGGAAGTGCAATAACATAACTAAATAATTTTTTTATATGAAATTTCATCATTTTTCACTTAGTGTTGGCTGCATTTGTTGCTATAGGTACATTTTTCTTCACAAGTAAGAGAGATTCTTTGATGAATTTTGCACAGCATACAAACCATACTTACAGGTGTATGAAACTCTAGAATTTTCCAAATCTATTAAAAACTGTGGTAAAAATTGAGATAATTAACTACAAAATTAGATTTTTTTCTAAACATAAAGTTTAAAACGTAACAGCTCATTCATTTTTTTCATAAATTAAATTTATTCTCTCTTACGTATGAAGAAACGTGTACCTATAGCAACAAATGCAGCCAATAATAAATGAAAAATTGATGAAATTTCATATGTAAAAAAAATTATTTTGTTATGTTTTTGAACTTCCGCTGCGACGGGTGTGAATCCTCAATCCTTCCTGGTCATGCTGACAAAGTTTTATGAATTTACTTCTAAAAGTATAGACAGTGGAAATTAAAATGTCCTGTGGTGCCTCTCCTGCCCCAAGTCGGCCCGTTTGATGTCCTACCCCCCTTAAGGAAGAGCAATTCCAGATGAGGGGAGACCGACAGATCAGCTATTGCCGAACATGCTTTGCAATCAGGCGACAACCACATTCATTTTGATAGGACTGAAGTACTGACAGCCACAATAGGATACCATGAAAGGCTACACAGGGAGGCCATAAAAACTGTAAAACACGACAGAAATTTCAATAGGAAGGACGAAGACGTGTAGCTATGTGAGGTCTGGTTTCCGGTGTTGAACAAGATGTGTTCCATTCTTCCACCATGGGTGATAGCAACAGCGGACGACGGCAGTAGACAATGGACAATTGCGCTCGGCTATTTAGAACATATGACGTTACGCCACCGCGCGGAAGCACGCGTAAGTAATGGATGCCGAATTTTACCGCCAAGTCAGAAGTGAGCCAAGGTGTGAATCGGACATTCAGAGTAGCTACGATCCCCATTAAAAACGTCCTCTGCAGATGGTGGACGAAACTTTGGTGTTTAATGTGACGCCTCTTCGATCACGGCATAATAGTGCGGAACATTTTATTAACTGTGAAAGCATGAAATGTATTCGCAAACAGCGGGTATGGTCCACCAGGGCGATACCTTCGAGTAGTCAAGCAACTTACATCACTTAATAAAAGCATGTCTTCTGGTCCAGACTGTATACCAATTAGGTTTCTTTCGGAGTATCCTGATGCATTAGCTCCATACTTAACAATCATATACAACCGTTCGCTCGACGAAAGATCCGTACCCAAAGACTGGAAAGTTGCAGAGGTCACACCAATATTCAAGATAGGTAGTAGGAGTAATCCACTAAATTACAGTCCCATCTTGTTAATGTCGATATGCAGCAGGATTTTCGAACATATATTGTGTTCGAACATTATGAATTACCTCGAAGAAAACGGTCTATTGACACAGTCAACATGGGTTTAGAAAACATCGTTCCCGTGAAACCAAACTTGCTGTTTATTCACATGAAGTGCTGAGTGCTATTGAAAAGGGATTTCAGATCGATTCCGTATTTCTGAATTTCCGGAAGGCTTTTGACTCGTTACCACACAAGCGGCTCGTAGTGAAATTGCGTGCTTATGGAATATTGTCTCAGTTATGTGACTGGATTATTGATTTCCTGTCAGAGAGGTCACAGTTCGTAGTAACTGACGGAAAGACATCCAGTAAAACGTAAGTGATTTATGGCGTTCCCCAATGTAGTGTTATAGGCCCTTTGTAGTTTCTTATCTATATAAACGATCTGAGAGACAATCTGAGCAGCCGTTTCGGTTGTTTGCAGATGACGCTGTCGTTTATCGACTAATGAAGTCATCAGAATATCAAAACAAATTGCTAAACGATTTAGAAAAGATATCTGAATGGTGCGAAAAGTGACAGTTGACCATAAATAACGAAAAGTGTGAGGTCATCCACATGAGTGCTAAAAGGGACTCGTTAAACTTCGGTTTCACGATTAATAAGTCTAGTCTAAAAGCCGTAAATTCAACTAATTATCTAAGTATTACAATTACGAACAATTTAAATTAGAACACGTAGAAAATGTTGTGGGGGGAGGCTAACCAAAGAATGCGTTTTATTGACAGGACATTTGGAAAATGTTACAGACCTACTAAGGAGACTCTACACTACGCTCTCCGTCCTCTATTAGAATACTGCCGCGAGGTGTGCGATCCTTACCAGATAGGCGTGACGGAGTACATCGAAAAAGTTCAAAGGAAGGCAGCACGAATACTATTATCGCGAAATATGGGAGAGAGTGTCACAGAAATGATACAGGATTTGGGCTGGAAATCATTAAAAGGAAGGCGTTTTTCGTTACGATGGAATCTTCTCACGAAATTCCGATCACCAACTTTCACCTCCGAATGCGAAAATATTTAGTTGACACCGACCTACATAGGGAGTGTAAGTAGGCTGTTTAGGTTTTTATGTTGGTAACGCCACGTAGCCCTCTGTATGAAAATCACTGACTGCTCTGTGCAGCCTGTGGGTGGTTGGCATTGTTGCAATATTCGCTATTGTAGTGGTGGGCAGGTGGATGTGAACAGCGCGTAGCGTTGTGCAGTTGGAGGTGAGCCGCCAGCAGTGGTGGATGTGGGGAGAGAGATGGCAGGATTATGAGAGCGGACGATCTGGAAGTGTGTCCGCCAGGAAATTATACACTCCTGGAAATTGAAATAAGAACACCGTGAATTCATTGTCCCAGGAAGGGGAAACTTTATTGACACATTCCTGGGATCAGATACATCACATGATCACACTGACAGAACCACAGGCACATCGACACAGGGAGCAGAGCATGCACAATGTCGGCACTAGTTCAGTGTATATCCACCTTTCGCAGCAATGCAGGCTGCTATTCTCCCATGGAGACGATCGTAGAGATGCTGGATGTAGTCCTGTGGAACGGCTTGTCATGCCATTTCCACCTGGCGCCTCAGTTGGACCAGCGTTCGTGCTGGACGTGCAGACCGCGTGAGACGACGCTTCATCCAGTCCCAAACATGCTCAATGGGGGACAGATCCGGAGATCTTGCTGGCCAGGGTAGTTGACTTACACCTTCTAGAGCACGTTGGGTGGCACGGGATACATGCGGACGTGCATTGTCCTGTTGGAACAGCAAGTTCCCTTGCCGGTCTAGGAATGTTAGAACGATGGGTTCGATGACGGTTTGGATGTACCGTGCACTATTCAGTGTCCCCTCGACGATCACCAGTGGTGTACGGCCAGTGTAGGAGATCGCTCCCCACACCATGATGCCGGGTGTTGGCCCTGTGTGCCTCGGTCGTATGCAGTCCTGATTGTGGCGCTCACCTGCACGGCGCCAAACACGCATACGACCATCATTGGCACCAAGGCAGAAGCGACTCTCATCACTGAAGACGACACGTCTCCATTCGTCCTTCCATTCACGCCTGTCGCGACACCACTGGAGGCGGGCTGCACGATGTTGGGGCGTGAGCGGAAGACGGCCTAACGGTGTGCGGGACCGTAGCCCAGCTTCATGGAGACGGTTGCGAATGGTCCTCGCCGATACCCCAGGAGCAACAGTGTCCCTAATTTGCTGGGAAGTGGCGGTGCGGTCCCCTACGGCACTGTGTAGGATCCTACGGTCTTGGCGTGCATCCGTGCGTCGCTGCGGTCCGGTCCCAGGTCGACGGGCACGTGCACCTTCCGCCGACCACTGGCGACAACATCGATGTACTGTGGAGACCTCACGCCCCACGTGTTGAGCAATTCGGCGGTACGTCCACCCGGCCTCCCGCATGCCCACTATACGCCCTCGCTCAAAGTCCGTCAACTGCACATACGGTTCACGTCCACGCTGTCGCGGCATGCTACCAGTGTTAAAGACTGCGATGGAGCTCCGTATGCCACGGCAAACTGGCTGACACTGACGGCGGCGGTGCACAAATGCTGCGCAGCTAGCGCCATTCGACGGCCAACACCGCGGTTCCTGGTGTGTCCGCTGTGCCGTGCGTGTGATCATTGCTTGTACAGCCCTCTCGCAGTGTCCGGAGCAAGTATGGTGGGTCTGACACACCGGTGTCAATGTGTTCTTTTTTCCATATCCAGGAGTGTATAATGACTTTTGAACATTATTAAGGTAAATACATAGTTTGTTCTCTATCAAAATCTTTCATTTGCTGACTATGCCTATCCGTAGTTAGCGCCTTCCGTAGTTGGAATCTTTTATTTAGCTGGCAGTATTGGCGCTCGTTGTATTGCAGTAGTTCGAGGAACGAAGATTTTTGTGCGGTAAGTGATTCATGAAAGGTATAGGTTATTGTTAGTCAGGGCCATTCTTTTGTAGGGATTATTGAAAGTCAGATTGCATTGCGCTAAAAATATTGTGTGTCAGTTTAGTGTTGATCAGAATAAGTAAAGAGAGAAATGTCTGAGTACGATCAGTTTTGCTCAGCTGTTTAAAAATCAAATAACGTATAAGGTTTTCCAGCACTGTCATTTATAAAGATTTTTTGCAAGTGGATGTTTCAGGAGGAACGATCACCACGATAAAATAAGGGAAATCATAGCTCGTATGGAAAGATATTGGTCTTCATTCTTTCCGCGCGCTATACGAGATTGCAATAGTAGAGATTTGTGAAGGTGGTTAGAGGAACTCTCTTCCAGGCACTTACATGTGATTTGCCGAGTATCCATGTAGTTGTAGATGTAGATACAGTGTAATGGAAACAAACAGAAATTTGTGCTGGGTCCGGACTTGAACCTGTATTTCGCGCTTTACTTAAGAGTTCGCCTTAAGCCCTCTGTCTATCCGAGAACGCTTCATGGACTCGCTCAAACTTTCATGTGATCCATTGCCTACCTCCCATATTGCTCCCACAGCTGTGTGATTTCCGCACAGGGAGGGACTTATTTAGTTTTCTCTTCATTTTTACTTGGCTTTGGCATTAAATACGTTAGTGCAGTGTTTGTAGTTGACAGCGTCTCTGAAAGTTCAAAAAAACGGTTCAAATTGGTCTGAGCACTATGAGACTTAACTTCTGATGTCATCAGTCTCCTAGAACTTAGAACTAGTTAAACCCAACTAACCTAAGGACATCACACACATGCATGCCCGAGGCAGGATTCGAACCTGCGACCGTAGCGGTCGCGCGGTTCCAGACTGTGGCGTCTAGAACCGCTCGGCCACTCTGGCCGGCTGTGAAAGTTCGATGCAATATTCCTTCTCACATGCATGTATGTCTGAAGGAACAGATAAAGGTGACGATTTATAGCCTCATTGAATCTTGGAAATGTATTCACGAACTGCGAAACAAATGAAACTGTGCACGACCGGGTTTCTAACCCGAATTTCCAACTTCACGCGAGCACTAGCCTTAATGGCTTCGGCTATACGACCACACTTCACGGACAGATCCAAACTTCAATATGTTTGAGAGTCTGTTTCCCTTAGTACTCACACAATTACGGGAATCTCACGACGAAGGGAGAAATTTAGTTTTCCCGACAGGTTGCCTTTGCTTTTGCATGAAAGACACTAGTGCAGTGTCTGTATGACAGTGTCTGTAAGGTTCGACGGAATGTTCCTTCGGACATGTAGGTATTCACGTCCGAAGGAACATTATATCGAACCTTACAGACAGTGAACTAATGTACGTAAAGCTCGTGGTAGAGTTTGATTCCTTAGCAGGACACTGGTAAAATGCAATCAGTCTGTGAAAGAAGCGTACAAGTCACTTGTGTTACTATTCCTAAGATATTGCTCAATTGTGGGGGAACCGTACCAATGGCAGTCAACAAGGGATATTAAACTTATACTATGAGGGGTCCACTTGTACGTGGAGCCCGATTTTGTATTATATTTCATGAAAAATGACGTGTAATGGTTATCACATATGGAAGAGATTGTATCTTTGACACCACTGTACCAAAGATGTTACGTGAGGGGCGGAATCGATTGTAACTAGGGGCGCGCGTAGCGCAGTAGCAGTTACCCTTGCTCTCTGTTGAAGGTGGGATGTGAGACTAAGCTAGTGGCTACCTGTGAGAATTTAGCTGTTGGCCTATGGATGCAGCATAATACAGTTTTGTAAGGTAGTGAAATTTTGTATATTTCATTTGAAATATGTAGCAACACAATGTGGATTTTGATACTTCTAACAGTACCGTCCGAAGAATGTAGGAACCAAGTACCATCCATCAGATTTAATGTATAAGTTGATTAGCTATGCCCCATTTGTAACATTTTGTGTATTTTGTAATCCTGATACAGACAAGTTAAATTTGGGAATCTGTGTTGTTAAACGATGTTGGGCATTGTCATGTGTCATTAACTACGTCGGTAAGTGAGAATTGTAGAACAGTTGAGAAGTTCACTGATTTTGAAGTTAATGTAAAATGTTTGATATTAGATTTTGTGAAGGAGAAACTTTATTTTGAATACAAGTTTGAAACTGAACCATTCGTTATAAGCATATCCTGTTATAAGTACGTCATCCTCTACCATGTAGTGTGACATTATTTGTATGACGCTATTTTACAGCCGGCATTGCACTTCGCTGAGCCAAGATTGAATATTTTGTATGCCTACTGCGTAGAGTACAGAATACCAAGATTACATCCGTTGCGACTCAAGAGCTAAGAAAAATGTATTTCATTGTTTATTTGCATAGGGAAGTTTATCAGTTTATTGCACAAGGCCACAGAACTCAGTGTTCGAGAGACTGAGTGAATTTCAGAGGGATTAATTTCATTACAGGCATTACATACTAGTTTTCCAGAGTAAGTTTTTTTTTTTTTTGGATTACTGTAAATATGATTAAGCTTATCATTATCAACAACACATTACACAAAAAATTTGGTTAACACGAAGTTGTATTTTTTAAGGAACGTTATAATACAAAGAAGGACGCACCAGTGGTCATAGGTTGGTTTGACCCGTATGAGAGTGCAACGGAAATGGTGAAAATCCTGAGCTAGCAGATGCCACTTACGCACGAACGACTACTTACTATATGTCGAGAAGTAGTATTAACGGGATTATCTAGGAATTTTCTGCAGCTTTCTGCGTATCGCTACTACAGGGGCGGAGAAGGCGAAATTAGACTGCTTATAGCGGAAGCAGAAGCGTTTAAGCAGTCATTCTTTTCGCGATGCACACGTAAAAGGAATGGGAAGAAACTGTAATAGCGGTAAAGTGGCAAGTACTCCACAGTGCACAGTAAGGAGGTAGAGATGCAATACCCACAACACTCCACCAGCTTCTATGCAAGTACAGAGATCTGTTGGAGCAAGGTGAGGTCTTTTACTCTCCACCTTTCAAAGACAGTCTGACAATTGTATTTTCTAGCAAGATATGGAAAGTGAGCAGGGGCTCCAACATAACTGGACGAAGATTACGTAGGGTGTGAATCTTCGTGTGTTCACAGCGTATTGCTTGATGTATAAAACTGTGGGATTGTGGCAGTATCCAGTAAGTTTCCTCTGGAGATATTCAGGCTGGGAATGATTTTCCCCCCCCCCCTTCCCCGGTCCCCTTCCGTGCCATAATACTGATGGTGAAGACTTTTTTCCCTTTATTGAGCACCTCATATTCACTCCACAACGGGTGGAGCGGGGGGGGGGGCACTGGCAGTAACTATATTGCTGCTCTTCTGTCAAATGTCATATGTCATAAACGTATAGAGCATTTTTTTTACAGTTAGAGGATTAAGGTAATAACACTGGACTTCAATAAAATGTTTTACCTTGAATGATTTCCTACAGTAGTAATGGTATAGGTGGTTCTAAAGCAATGAAGGCTATGTATCCAGTAAGTCCCTTCGAGGATGGCTCCAAGTAAATAACATGTGGGTAGGAAGGAAGGGATGCGGGACAATCAGATCAGATAAATGGATCACTTTGTCTGAAAAAGGGGTGTATGGATGACGTTGTCGATCTTGAAAGTGGGATGTAAACGCGGACTGGCTGGAATGGCCGAACGCTTCTAGGCGCTACAGTCTGGAAGCGCGCGACCGCTACGGTCGCAGGCTTAGGTTTAAGTAGTTCTAAGTTCTATGGGACTGATGACCTCAGAAGTTAAGTCCCATAGTGCTCAGAGCCATTTGAACCATTTTTTGTAAAAGCAGAGACGGGAACAGAAAGTAAACAGCTCTTATTGGAGACTTTGTCTAAGGATAGGATATGGGCATTATAGCTGGTAGGATTTTTGGGTCAGGAAGAGGCAGGTTATCGTACGGTCAGGAAAAGGCCGGTTACTGAAGCTGCCATGGAAACGAACAAATGAAAGAGAGAACATACTTCGCTGTTGTGTTTTACCAGCCGTGTTAGCTGATGAATATGCAAGGATGCACAGAATCGTTTGCACATTAATTGGAAAACCTAGCACGCCCTGTGTGGTTCTCAGTCTGTTCACGCTTTCACTGGTCTGTCTGTCTGTGTAATTAGAGCTCAGCTTCGCGTCTGGTTGCATCATAATATCGTCAATTGAGACGCTGAAACCTGTGCCTGGTGGTGACGTCACTGCAGCAGTGAAGAGATTTATTGGCGGTCGCCGACCTATGACACCTGCTGCCTCTCCTGGTGCTAATTCGTACCTGTCCGATGGCACAAGACGTTGATTAATGCCCGCTGTCGCACTCCGCTGGCCCAATACAAAGACGTTGAGTAATACGCGAATTCTAGAGCTCAATACATGTGACAGAGTGCTTTCTGGCCGGGCAGTGACGCGTGAAGCGCCCCTGTAGGGATAACATTGCTAATCGGTAAAGAGTCAGACTACAAAGCGAAGCTGTGTTACATGCTGTATAAAAACAACTAAAAGACCTTAAAACAAACGCAGCTTTGTCGTGCTACTACCCTCGTTAATTAGTATTTTAATTCATTACATTGAATATACATTAAAAGCAAATGTGGGAATGAAAATGTAGATTGACTCTATGCCAGTACCACAAACATAACGTTACGAAGACGAACTTCCAGTCTAACTAAAGGCACGATAAACCGTTTCCTCAACTTTCCCAATACCACTGCACGTCTGGCGAAGTTAAATATATTACAACATAAAATTATATTGCTATTTAAGGTAGTTTCTTGCCCCATAGTGAAACGCCCTGCTTAAGTCCGCAGGACAGAACAGGTTGTTGGAATTGTGGAAAGGGGCCAAAAGGGGGCTGTCAGTTACACTCAAACACTTATAACTTTATTTAGTTGTCCAAACAATAAAGCAAAATTTTTGAACTTAGCTATCGGCTGAATAGGCCACACTATCTTAAGCCTTAAAGGCAGAGCCACTTCAATTTGAGAACGGCTGAAAGCCATTAACTTAAAATTCAGACTCAAAATAGAATATTCAGAAGGGAGAAGGCCTCATGTAAGTTCTATAACTTGGCTCAAGGCCCAACAAATGTAACACTTAAAAAGCAAACAAGTTTAATTTAAAGACGGTTGAAGGCCCATGATTTAAGACTGCAGGTAAAATTAATTTTTTTTAAAAAAAGCACAAGAGAGAAGGCCTTATCTTCAATTAGACCACAGGCCTCAAACACTGATACTTGAAAGACAAGAACTTTAATTTAAAAACGGCTAAAGGCCGATTATTGAAAAAAAGCAACTACAATAAATTTTCAAAAGGCAGAAGGGCCAAGGCTTTACCGAAAAAGTATTTTAAAGAGGCTGAAGGCCCATTATTTAATACCCAACTAAAAGCATACAAATTCAAACAATTGGCTATAAGCCATTAAAATATACAATCAAACACCAATAAAAAAAGGCAGTACAGCCAGCGGCGCTCAGAAGTTTCCGGGGGTCGGTCTGCACTTGAAATATTAACATTCACTTAGGGGAGACAGGTGGTCGGCCGAACTGTATCCGATCCGCCGGCAACCCAACTAAGAGAGAGTCAACGGACCCACCGACAAGACGACTTGCTTTCCACAAGACCAGCGCACAACTAACTCCAAAGCCAAAACGTAAAACGCGTAGCCGCCCACAGCCAAGTATGCGTAAGCTGTCAAAAGTACACACACGTGTTGGAAAGAGACAACACGGTGAGGATAGGACACTGCCTGAATTCTACGTCAGCGGCCAGGGCAGGTAACCGTAACGCTAACGGTCACAAGGCAGAAAATTCCGCTGGTGCACTTCGACTTCAAATAACCAAAATACAGTTAAACTACACCGGATGGCGGCCGAACTTTCGCCAACTCGAACACTCGCTGTTGCTCACGGGAATAAACCCAACATCCAACCATGAAAGCCAACGGCTCAATGTGAAGAGTCTTTCTTCGGTAATTAAATCACCTCTCAACTTTGATGTCCTGGGTCGGAGAGCCACGAACCCCGTAGCAACTGGAACAGCTCCCACACACTCCGACACTGCGTAGAGACCGCCAGCGGGCCTGGCCCACTGCGCCGCTCGGAGATTTCCTGGCTGATCCACACCAACCGACCGAACTGCCACACATCAGCACGGAGACAGCAGTAAAATAACTGAGCAGTCGACAGCACAAGCTACACGCAGTTCCACGAAGACTTGCAGAAGGACTAGACCAGGGGCGGGCAGGAATCCTGCACATATGCGGCGCACTTGCACGCGTGCAGTTAACAGGTGTTCCGCGTGCACACAGGGGCAAGCTTGCCACCCGCTTATCTCCCATCCCCACCATACCTTCTGTCCGCTCCTTCCTCTGTAATGCGTTTTGTTTCCTAGCTTGCTTTATTGAGTGAATGAATATGGTTAGTAGGAGTCCTTGAAAGAAATCATGGTTTGAAAGAGTACCTATTACCTACGATACGTTTTATTTAATTATCACAGGTGGAGTTTACAATACGTTTAATATCTGGAACAAAATTTCTACATACAGACAAACACAAACAGTTACGTAAATTTTCATCACTGATGTTTGGTCTTAAACGAGACTTATTAATTCAGCAAACGGTTTTCCAGCTCTCGCTATATTAAGCGCAGTCTTATAACTTGCACATACCGCTGGGCTATTATTGTTGTCGTCCTGAAAACTTGAAAACAGTGCTCCATAAAATGTTAAATCAGGTAGATGAGAGACATGACGAGAGAAAGTCGCAGATCTTTCGTGACAACAGCAACTACGACAAATTCAAATGGCTCTGAGCACTATGGGACTTCACTGCTGTGGTCATCAGTCCCCTAGAACTTAGAACTACTTAAACCTAACTAACCTAAGGGTATCACACACATCCATGCCCGAGGCAGGATTGTAACCTGCGACCATAGCGGTCGCGCGGTTCCAGACTGTAGTGCCTAGAACCGCTCGGTCACTCAGGCCGGCCAACTACGACAGATTCATCTGGTATCGTCAGATCGCTCTTCTTAAGCTCAGTCAATTCCCCATCCGCTCAGGATCCGACAATAAATTGTACTCGTCCTTGTGAAATTTATTATAATGGCCTTCAATACTAAACTTCCGTTGACCTGCGAGAATACTGCCACATATTAAACATTTCGAATTTTCACGTTTTTGCTCAAAGAAAAAATGATTCTCCCATTACTTTTTAAAAGATAGCAAATCTCCACTTCTCCGTTTCTTGAAATATAACGTTCACTACGTAGTGCTCACTTCGCATCAACGTCCGCAGCTTAGCCTGGCACTACACAGCCGCAACCTGCCGGCTGTCCCCACAGCCCCGGTCGACGCCTGCACGCGAGCAGCACACGTGCAGCGCTGTGCGCTCATGAGCCGCGTGCAACGTTTGCCCGCCCCTGGACTAAACAGTACTGACGGCAGCGACTGTGCAATAACAAGGACGAATCACGATTTGGCACACGCAGGCAACCCATAAGCGATCGCCGCCTTCATACACGTCGTGCGACAAGACGACCGACCGACGACCAGCCAAGGTAGTCCACACTCAAGTAATACGTATCGGCAACCGTCGGGCGAGTCATGGCTGCCCGGAGGTCACTGCAGCCGTGCCCCGAATGAACTTCTGTCGCGTCCTAAGTCAAACACTGCCAGGTCCGAACTGCACTGCTAGCGCCTCCCAACTCACTGGCAGATCCGAACTAACCCCGAACACACGACAACCGGGAAGTAATAGCAGTCAGCAAAGATAATACGCCAGGGCTTATATCGATAGGCGCCGCTGCTGCCGCCCACGGGCAGGCAAGGCGGCAACTCAGTGACACCAGTAATTGAAATTAACATAATGAGGTGGTAATACAGTAAAAACAGGATGTCAAATGAGATATGGCACGAACACGAGCCACGCGCGGCTCACATTGACTCCATACACGATACGCTCTATGAAGCGGAACGTCTCAGCAGAACAAAAACAGACCACATATATCTATTATCTGCTCGCATCCGTTGCTGATTGGTTACTGTGGGTGACTGCCATGCGGAAGACGATGGATTCGATTCCCGCTAGTGCCATGGGTTTTTCCTTTGGGGGATGACTTGTGTGGGATGCACACAACCCCGTGAGGTCAACTTAGGATCAAATAGACCGAGTAGTAGCGATTTCAAGGTCAAGAAACCCAGTAACGGCCGGGAGAGTGGTGTGCTGACCACATGCCCCTGTGTACCGCATTCAAAGACTAAATTGGCAAAGGATGACTCGGCGGTCGGTCATGCTCTATTAGCCCGTCTAGAGATAGCCCCCATAGTATTCGTGTGGCCGAGCGGTTCTAGGCGCTTCAGTCTGGAACCGTGCGACTGCTATGGTCACGGGTTCGAATTCTCCCTCGGGCATGGATGTTTGTGATGTCCTTAGGTTAGTTAAGTAGTTCTAAGTCCTAGGGGACTGATGACCTCAGATGTTAAGTCCCATTGTCCTCAGAGCCATTTGAACCCACAGTATTTTTTTCTATATATACATCAGAAAACAGATGGACAAAAGTATATGTGTGTGCGTGTGTGTGTGGCTATATTAGATATACAGGGCTATTACAAATGATTGAAGCGATTTCATTAATTCACTGTAGCTCCATTCATTGACATATGGTCACGACACACTACAGATACGTAGAAAAACTCATAAAGTTTTGTTCGGCTCAAGCCGCACTTCAGGTTTCTGCCGCCAGAGCGCTCGAGAGCGCAGTGAGACAAAATGGCGACAGGAGCCGAGAAAGCGTATGTCGTGCTTGAAATGCACTCACATCAGTCAGTCATAACAGTGCAACGACACTT